>NC_041708.1:13954887-14161179 GCF_900700375.1 Denticeps clupeoides
ATTAATTTGGTTGAATGTTTAACATGTGAGATCAAGGCTGCCCTATTTTTAAGATTGAGTTGAGAACAGCTGCGCACAGAGATAATGACTGATGATGAACGTAGATAAGGGCATGGCAATGTGTTTCCTATGTCAGGTGCGACTTTACGCCTTTCATCCACACTGTTACTAACGTATAAATTTGGTGCAGGATTTGATTGTGGGTTGAAGACAGGAGACAGACACCAAGCTTCAGTACAACGTGATGGTCCGTTTACATTCTTGACCAACGAGCGGCAGCTTCACCCCTCAGGGCTGATGCAAGAATCCAAATATGTTTTATTTAAGGCTGTTCGTAACTGGTGAGGTTATTCTAACCTGACAGATCCCCCCACCTAGTTCCCCCCCTAACTGCCTCCTGTTTGGCTGGTTGGCCTGACCAGGGCCCCTTCACTGCGAATCATTAAACATTCACATTTAAAGAGAAGAAATTAGTGCTTCTCTTTTCCACTGTTTCCTCTCTTTCCTCTCCCTCTTGCTCTTAGTCACTAAATAAAAACCAGAGCTTTAGATGCTATTTTAATCATTTGAAAGGAAATGAAAGTTATTTGTATTCATTATTATTACGAATTGACAAAATTATTACAAAACTATATGTTACCTCGTGACTCATAACGTGAATAAAATGCCCTTGTGTGATTAGACTCCTGTTGCATGCTGCCAATGGACTCAAAATGACCTGTTGTATTTTGTAAGCGCAAATTCACATACCACATGTGTCCTGTTGCACATGCATTTCCTTTTATACAGTAGCACATGAGCTCCATGTTTCGTGTGGCCATTTAATAGTGACAAGATTTTTTTCCCTTTTTTGAATGAAAATATCAAATAACAAGAACCCATTAAGCATTTGTGCCAGCATAGTTGATCTCATAGCATTTAGTGGTATAGGTGGACATATCATTGTATGTCAGTATAAAATATGCTGCTTGGTGTAAAACTTAGCAATAGATGTAATAGCAATAGTAGGCGTGAGCACGTGTGCACGTGGTGAGCTTTTGGGTGTGTCACGTGAATGAGCAATAAAGGTCTGTGGGTTGTGATGCCTCTGTCCTGTAGGGGCGCCACAGTGGACCAGTCCCGAGAAGATGGAGAAGAAGCTGCACGCTGTCCTGCAGCCAACACTGTGAAGTTCCGCTGTGCTGCCACTGGGAACCCCAAGCCTAGGATGCGCTGGCTGAAGAACGGCAGGCCCCTTCCGCCAGGAGGATCGCATGGGTGGATACCTGGGTGAGACTGTTGTCTGTGACCCTTGCTCCATGAGTACAAAAGTACTTATTTTACAAACAACCAATAGATGCACTGGCCTCCTCAATAGATGCATCACTCCTCAACGGACATTCATGCTGAAATGAAAGCTTTAGAATGAGCAGCACAAGTGTCAACGCTGGTGAAAGTTAACTCCAGACATTTACATAAGAGGATTGCCTCTTGTTGGAGATTAGCGACAGGTGGGTGGCTATGTGGGTGGGTACTGTACTGATATTTACTTATCATTTTGATTATTGATTATATTACTGATTCTAGTAAAAGCCTGTGGACTCTTAACTGGACTCATAGGCAGTAGATTTGTGGCCTGTAAAAATCCTACAGGGTTTTGTATTGCCGAGGTTCTATTGTAGAACACCAGGACTGCTGAAGGTTCTGTTATCAGATGTTTATTTATGTCTTTAAAAGTTGAATGTCATGGAAAAGGAACATTTTTCATTCTGATGCTGATAGGACTAGTGTTTTGGTGGCATTTAATGGGGACAGTGTACTCTGTTATTTAAAATACAGTGACCAGTGGAAGAAAGTGATCTAGTTTGGTAATTGACGGATGAATTATTTGGTTCCAAGAACCATTTTTAAATTGTTTATTTGTTTATGATTGAAAAGAGATCATAAATCGAGGGTCCATCTATAAGAAAATAAGGCAAAGGGAAAGTGCTGGGGGGAAGTGGGGGGCAGGGTGGAAGTGCCTGAAGTCATGAGAGCTGGATTCCTAAGGAGGGGGCGGAAGCATTGGCCATGTCAGCTCAGATCTTATTAGCTTTCCCATCATGCTGTGGTGGTGTGGACCTCACATCTTGTTACTGCGGGTTCCTCTGGCTTCATAGTTATCCTCATTCTCTGACTCTGGTTGGTGGTAGGGTTTCTATAATCTCTGTAACTTTCTGTGTATATGTGCGTTCAGCTACGTCACCAGCACTGGACCCTGATCATGGAGAGTGTGGTGCCCTCTGATAAAGGAAACTACACCTGTGTTCTGGAGAATGAGTTTGGCTCCATCAACCACACCTACACACTGGATGTAGTCGGTGAGTTCCCACCATTGCATCCTATGTGTTACCCTGTTTTATATAATAGGTCCTCACTAAGACAGAAGTGTGTATGGGTTGTGAGCTGTGTGTGTACAGGATTTTCACTGTGTGTGAGAGAGAAATAGTGAGATATTAATGGTACATTATCAGAATGAGGAACCTCATTCAGTTGAGTGTAATGAAAAGTCCTTCGTCTTTCTTCATTCTTTTCTTTTTGCCTCCTCTGTCTTTTCATCCCCCATCAGCTGAGGGGCTTTATTCATCCAATCATTACCCCTCCCTCTCGCTCGATCCCTGAACCCCTCTGTTCTGTTTCAGCTCCTTTTGTGTGTGTTTCTGACTGTGAGTCACACACACTCATATACAGATTAACTGTGTTTTTGTTGGATGTGTGTTTGTACAAGGTGTTGGCCGTATGCGTTTATGTCGTCAACAGTAAATTAGGTATAGACTGTCAGTGTTGTGTTGTGTGTGTGTGTGTGGTGAGTGAGCATGATATGAATATTGGGCTCAGGAAGGCCTGTATGATTGCATAGACTGAGTGGGTGTTGGTTGTGTGTGTGTGGTGTCTGTTTTGTGTGTATAAGTGAGAGTCTAGTTGAGTATGTTTGTTTAGTTCTTATCTGGGGCTGAGGCTCTAAATCAGAACGGTAGTATACTGATAAGACACCCAAAACTGTACAGAATATTCTCACATGTAGACTAAAGGACAACATTTAGTCTGCACACACACACTTGTTCTTACTTTATGAGGACCTTGAACATCCTGCTACATGGAACCGCTCCTTTGTTCTTTGTGCCCCTTTCAGAACGTTCACCCCATCGGCCCATCCTCCAGGCTGGCCTGCCAGCCAACACCACAGTCCACATTGGTGAGGATGCGCGCTTTGTTTGCAAGGTGTACAGCGATTGCCCAACCTCATATTCAGTGGCTGAAGCACATTCAGAAGAACGGCAAGCCATTATGGTCCTGACGGACACCCCTACGTCCGCGTGCTGAAGGTATGCACCTGTAATGACCTGCAAAATATCAATCATGTCTAAGAATATTGGGTGTGTAGGTCAAGAATAGCATCTCTCCTTCCTTTAAGATTCCTTTCTCTACAGGTCTCCTCCCTTTTCATTCTGTTTTTCTCTTTCGAAGCCCCATTTTACGGTCATGGATTGCTCTTCCCAATTCTGATTTGACCAGAGGACAGCGTCGCTGTCTGTATTTTCAGTGCTGTTGGTGTGGTGGATCTTCACATTGCTTGTGTGTGTGTGTGTGGTTGTGTGTGTGTGTGTGTGTCTCTGAACTGGAATCTGTCTGTTTGGTTTCATTCATTGGGGCAGTGGTGGCCTAGTGGTAAGGAAACAGACCCATAATTAGAAGGTTGATGGTTCGAATCCTGAACCGGCTGAGCAAAGTACCATCCCCACACAATTCTCCCTGGGCACCTTTCACGACAAACCCATTGCTTCCCTCAGGGGATTGGTTAAATGACCACATTTCACTGTGTGCATTGCGTGCTGAGCTTTGGTGTGTCACTTGTGACAAGTAATCACTTTCAACTTTTATTACAGTGTGTGTGGTGTGTGTGTGTGTGTGTGTGTATTTTGTGTATATGCCCATGTGTTTGTGTGAATAATCTCTGTACGCTAAATCTGTGTTTGTATGTCCGTGCAGTGGTGTGTGAGTGGTGTGTAACCGTGTTGTCGGTCTCCAGCGATCGGGTATTAACAGCTCGGATGTGGAGGTGCTCACGCTCAACAACGTGACTGAGGATGACGCGGGACAGTACACCTGCAAAGTCTCCAATTATATCGGGAGGTCAACCAGTCAGGCTGGCTGACTGTTCTCCCAGGTAAACTCTGACGCCTGACTCTGACCGTGTGACCCCTGACCTTCTGTGTTGGACTGTGGTTGTGGTTCATTGTTTTTTTTCCCTCCTTCCCTGGTGATTTCGGGTCGGTGGTTGGGTCCCTTGGTGTGTGTGTCTCCCACAGCAGTCATGGAAAAGCTTACTGGACACTGCAATGCTCACTAAAATGCCCTTCTTTGCTTCATATCTCCCTTGTCATCCCTTTGGATTTGGGGTTGCAGGAGATATTTTCCATGAATACCTTTGTGTGTGTCTGGGACTATGTGGGTGACGGGGCTTTGAGTGTGGTGGTTGTAGTTTGTAGTTTTTTTGCTTGTTTTTTCTCCCTCCTTCCCTTTTGTGTCCAGTTATTCAGGCTTTGGGGTTTGACACATCCATCCAGTCCCTGATGTGTCTGGATTAAGACCTTGAAATTTTCACCTTGTGGGAATTGGGTCTCATTTTTCTCTTCTTCTGTCTCTCTTTTTCCCTTTTGGTCTCTCTCCTTGCATCTCTCCTCTCCCTTCTGTCCTTCCTGTCCCTTCCCTGGGACTCTTGCTCTCCAGACGGCAGGTGTAACACCACAGACAAGGGAGATCGAGGTGCTCTACCTGTCCAATGTGACTCTGGAAGATGCGGGCGAGTATACCTGCTTGGCTGGTAATTCTATCGGGATCTCCTTTCACTCTGCTGGTTAACCGTGCTTCCAGGTACATTTTCTCTGCCCGCCCTGACCTTTTGCCAATTTCTTGGCCATGATCCTTTGGAGGGGGAGCAAGCAGTGACCTGCAGACAAAGCCAAAAAATCTATTTTCATTTAGTACTGTTTGCCTTTTTAGGTCAATCTGTGTGAGGTCAAAGAGTGTGATGGCAGCTGCAGGCACTGCTCTACTCCCTTTCTGTTTGTCTGTATGTCCTAGCTCTGATAAATGCTTGAACACTACAAAGTTAGAATGCTGAACATTGTCATAAATTGTGATCCCTTTTGTTGTGTTGATCATTAATTTTTTGTGTGTGTGTGTGTGTGTGTGTGTGGTCAATGTTCAGTAGGTTAAATAACAAACAAGTGTCACAGGAGGTGCTGGGGGGCATTCACAGACATAACAGCAGGAGCTGGGGATGCAGAGTGTTGGGAGCTGGGGATGCAGAGTCACAGGTGTTTTTGCTGGCGACCAGGGCTTGGGGCAGCATGGGCGCAGAGGGGCAATGAAGCAGCAGTGGGGAAGGGCACATGTCACATGGCAGCGATGGTAGATCACAGTGTTTTGAAGGATTTAGTCTTACTGTGGCTGGCTGGAAGTGGGCAGGGGTCATTATTGGCGAGAGCAGAGGTACCAGAGAAGAGTTCTGGAATGGTGTCAGGCAAGAACTTGAAAACATCAAGGTCAAATAGCAGACAGGCCAGGCATATTCTAAAAGAGTCAGCATGAGGTGTGTTCGATCAGAAAAAGGTTACTGGCAACACAGGGACTACAAATAGCAAGATGGCCGCCGTATGTTTATACAAGATGCCAACCTCTGTCCTGTCTGTGTCTTATGAAAATAGTGAACTAAAATGTGAAATGTAGATTTGTAACTAAATCTACATTCCGTAAGTCTACCAAAATTGTAAGAAGTGTTTCTACATACGTACAATGATTTTGGGAACTACAGCCCTTGCACAACACTGCAGGACTGAACAATGTGTCTTTTTGAGGCTTTAGCATTAGTGCTAACAGGTTATATGCAGATACGTGTTTATGTCTTTCAGATGGACATTCAGATGCCAGAGCTGGTTGCAGGTCCAGAATTCCCTTATTGTCTGGGTAGATAATCGCTTTGTTGTGAAAAAAGGGGACTGCGCCAAGCACGGTGGGCGACATCTTTTATTTATTGTGGGTTTGCTATAGACTGGAGTCTGTGAGGTGAGCGAGCAGGTTTTTATGAGCTGTGGTTTTTATGAACAGGGATGTGTGTGTGTGAGGTGCGTGTCAGGCAGGGCTGGGGTGCACAAATCAACTTTTCCAGTTGAACACAAACAATGCGAATGAGACTGCAAATGACACTCTGGGCCCTTTGGAGCAGAGCTTGTACATGTTATGTGGGTGTGCATGAGAGATTTAGTTTTGCGTTGATGTACTGGTCTGTCCATTTTTAAGCTTAAGAACATTTTGTCTCTAATTTCCTCCCATTTTTATCCTTAGCACCATCTGATGATCTTCTGCCCACATATCCACCAGACTATGTGGAGATTGCCATCTACTGCATTGGTGTTTCCTCATCGCCTGCATGGTGGTTATTGTGGTTGTTTGCCGGATGAGGACCACAACCAAAAAGTCAGACTTGGTGGCCAGCCGGCCGTCCACAAGCTGACCAAGCAGATTCCCCTGCGCCGCCAGGTAACAGAAAGTAGATAAAGAGTTCTAATGTTCTTTACACATGACTGTAGGGCCCTACACACATACACACACACACACATACACACACACAACGCTTAGACATAACTGCATGCACACGTGCAAACACAGACTAGGTGGTTGTCTGCAGTTGTGTGATTATTTGCAGACTTGGGTATGTCATTGTGTGTAAGGGTCTGGCAGCTGGGCATAGCTGTGGTGTCGGTGAGTAGAAAAATCTTTGTTCTTTAATTTGGTTGCTTGAAGGTGGGGCCACTGGAGCACTGATCTGATCTTGAGGATTGCAAAATGTTGGGAATCATGTGCATTAAAAAGAACACCGGAAGAACTTTTTTAGTTTGAAAGAAGTCTGTCTGATCGTAGAAGGAAGATGTTTGTGAGTGTCAAGGTGATCAGCCGTGTCTCTCCACCATACAGGTGTCATCAGACTCCAGTTCGTCCACAAGCTCTAGTACAACCATTCATACGCATCACCACTCGCAGAAGCTCCGCCCACGATGACCCAATCCCGGAGTATGACCTTCCAGAGGACCCTCGCTGGGAGTTCTCCTCCAGAGACAAGTGAGTCTGGCGGTGGCTCTGATCCAACCACAAATCAGAAAGTTGGGACTGGGGCCAGAGATATTGTTTGTTTCTTGTAAATGAGGTTGTCAGATAACTGTTCATTTAAAGTGTGTTTTGACACTGATCCACCACTAGTGTGTCTAAGAAATGACTGCACCTACAATGTGTCCATGGAAGTGTTTGACCAGGCCAGCAATAATAACTGCATTGCAACAATAATGAACAACCTCCTCCCCCATTGACCATAAATATTCTGAACAACACACACACCTCTCCACTAATGAGTCGTTAAGTAGCTATGCCACAGGAATAGGCTGAGAGTGGCTGCGTTCTTGTTTTTGATGTCAGAGGATATCAGGACATGCCCTGATTGATGTCTCTTTGCTGTCCAGCCCTCAGCCTCATGGCAGAAACTCCAAATTCCATTGGTGCTATGTCTGTAGTTCCAGAGAGTAGTTCTAGGTCGAGTAAATGGAGACTAAGCTGCTGCCCTCTGTCTTCATCGTGGCCCTGCCAGGCTCACGCCCTAGGGGAATCCTCTGGAATGTTAAAAGTTTTTTTCATTGGGGCGGGGGTAAAAAATAACATTGATTATCTTGGACTGGAAGACAGGCAGCCATTCAGGGGGCGTCTGTGGCAAACACACAAGGATGGCATTGTGTTACTACAGGAACGCGCTGTCCCCAGGCACCCACAAGGGTGTGAAATATTTACACAGCCGTGAGACATGCTATAGAGGTGGAGTTAATTGTATACCTCTGGACTTGTGTGTGTGTGTGTGCGCTTCATGCACAGAACAATTTGTGTATATGTGAGCACAAATAGTTGCATTATTAATTTCATAATAAGAGCCATTTTGCACAGAATAATATAGCAGATTTATCATGATGGCATGATCTGTTAAAAATGGCAGTTATGGTTTTGCTTATTGCTGGGCTGTAACTTGTTGCAAACCCAATTAACATCTTGCCATCATTTGGCTTTAAGTTGTAATCTTATGTCCCTCCTTTTAGACCACAGCTGTCTCTGTAAGTGACGTCCCAGGCATCAAGCTCCACCCCAGTGCAGCGCGTGCTGTTTGAATATGATAGACAGATCAGGGAGAGAGTAACTGGACCTTCTTCGCTCAAAACATTCACAGAGATTAGACAGTAACAGATGGAAAAATAAATCGAATAAATATATAAGTATAAATCACAAATGACTTGAGAACACATTTTGATATGAAGTGGGTGTGGTCTCATGATCTCATTTACATTACATTTACATTTACAGCATTTATCAGACGCCCTTATCCAGAGCGACTTACAATCAGTATTACAGGGACAGTCTCCCTGGAGCAATTTTAGGGTTAGTGTCTTGCTCAGCGACACAATGGGTAAGTGGGATTCGAACCCGGGTCTTCTGGTTCATAGGCGAGTGTGTTACCCACTAGGCTACTACCATCTCAATATCTGAATGCTTGATTCCTCCCCCAGGCTGACTCTGGGTAAACCGCTGGGTGAGGGTTGCTTCGGTCAGGTGGTCATGGCTGAAGCACTAGGCATCGATAAGGACAAGCCCAAGGAGGCGCTGACTGTAGCAGTGAAAATGCTGAAAGGTAAAATAAATGTCCTGTGGTTATTACATCAGAATTTTAAATTGTTTTCATTTCTCGCCTGGTATGGGGGTCATCATGGGGAGGAGGTCTGTGCTCAGGTGGTTACAAACTGACCTTGAGTCATAATGCGGGACCTTTTATTGACTGGTGCTGAGCGATCTGAACCAAAACACATATGCAGAGATAGAGACAGGTAGCGAGAGACATGTGGAAATATGGAGAAAGACAGAGATGGTGAGAGAAAAGCAGAGGGGATAGGAGTGGAGATGGCGTAGAATACACAGCACAGGAATGTGGGTCATGTGATCAGTGGTTGAGTTATGAAGGGGGCCACTGTCCTCGGGGGCACTTATCCCAAATTAAACAAACTTGCTTTAATTACCCTCTTGCTGAAAGGGCGTCTCTGTGGCCTCTGCTTTTGGTAACCGAACACTCTGCTGTCGACCAGCAGGGACATTGCCAGATGGGTGTACATGGGCGTTGAGGTGTGTGTACAGGGAGTGCAGAATTATTAGGCAAGTTGTATTTTTGAGGAATAATTTTATTATTGAACAACAACCATGTTCTCAATGAACCAAAAAAAAAAACTCATTAATATCAAAGCTGAATGTTTTTGGAAGTAGTTTTTAAGTTTGTTTTTATTTTTAGCTACTTTAGGGGGATATCTGTGTGTGCAGGTGACTATTACTGTGCATAATTATTAGGCAACTTAACAAAAAACAAATATATACCCATTTCAATTATTTATTTTTACCAGTGAAACCAATATAACATCTCCACATTCACAAATATACATTGACATTCAAAAACAAAACAAAAAACAAATCAGCGACCAATATAGCCACCTTTCTTTGCAAGGACACTCAAAAGCCTGCCATCCATTGATTCTGTTTTGATCTGTTCACCATCAACATTGCATGCAGCAGCAACCACAGCCTCCCAGACACTGTTCAGAGAGGTGTACTGTTTTCCCTCCTTGTAAATCTCACATTTGATGATGGACCACAGATCAGGTGAACAAGGAGGCCATGTCATTAGTTTTTTTTTTCTTTTATACCCTTTCTTGCCAGCCACGCTGTGGAGTACTTGGACACGTGTGATGGAGCATTGTCCTGCATGAAAATCATGTTTTTCTTGAAGGATGCAGACTTCTTCCTGTACCACTGCTTGAAGAAGGTGTCTTCCAGAAACTGGCAGTAGGACTGGGAGTTGAGCTTGACTCCATCCTCAACCCGAAAAGGCCCCACAAGCTCATCTTTGATGATACCAGCCCAAACCAGTACTCCACCTCCACCTTGCTGGCGTCTGAGTCGGACTGGAGCTCTCTGCCCTTTACCAATCCAGACACGGGCCCATCCATCTGGCCCATCAAGACTCACTCTCATTTCATCAGTCCATAAAACCTTAGAAAAATCAGTCTTGAGATATTTCTTGGCCCAGTCTTGACGTTTCAGCTTTTGTGTCTTGTTCAGTGGTGGTCGTCTTTCAGCCTTTCTTACCTTGGCCATGTCTCTGAGTATTGCACACCTTGTGCTTTTGGACACTCCAGTGATGTTGCAACTCTGCCAAACTGGTGGCAAGTGGCATCTTGGCAGCTGCACGCTTGACTTTTCTCAGTTCATGGGCAGTTATTTTGCGCCTTGGTTTTTCCACACGCTTCTTGCGACCCTGTTGACTATTTTGAATATAAAAGCTTGATTGTTCGATGATCACGCTTCAGAAGCTTTGCAATTTTAAGAGTGCTGCATCCCTCTGCAAGATATCTCACTATTTTGGACTTTTCGGAGCCTGTCAAGTCCTTCTTTTGACCCATTTTGCCAAAGGAAAGGAAGTTGCCTAATAATTATGCACACCTGATATAGGGTGTTGATGTCATTAGACCACACCCCTTCTCATTACAGAGATACACATCACCTAATATGCTTAATTGGTAGTAGGCTTTCGAGCCTATACAGCTTGGAGTAAGGCAACATGCATGAAGAGGATGATGTGGACAAAATACTAATTTGCCTAATAATTCTGCACTCCCTGTATGTGTGTCTGTGTTTTATTTATTTGCTCAGACACCTGGACATTCTTTCTCCTTTCACAGATGATGCAACGGAGAAGGACCTGTCAGATCTTGTGTCTGAGATGGAGATGATGAAGATGATTGGAAAACACAAGAACATAATCAACCTCCTGGGGGCCTGTACACAGGATGGTGAGAATACAAAAACACACACGCACATGGCCAGCCCGTGGCATTGGCAGTATAGGCAAATGCCATCCATCCATGGGGCTCCACTAAGGGAAGGAGAAAGGAGAAATTTTTTTGTTGCGCACTCCCATCACACAGTGTATTTTTCACATGGAAAAATCATTTGTTGGCTAATATGTCACAGTGCCCAGTTATTTTAAATTTGCAATTGGTTTATTTAAACCAAAGAATAGCTAAGACAAAGCTGTTCAGTTTCTTCTGAGTATATATCTGCATAAGCAGTGGAATTTAGCCCACACACTGCAGGGCTGCAGTGAGTTACCATGGCATGGTTCCTGCAGGTCCTCTGTATGTGATCGTGGAGTATGCATCAAAGGGGAACCTGCGTGAGTACCTGCGTGCACGACGCCCCCCGGGGATGGAGTATTCCTATGACATTGTCCGCGTATCAGACGAGCAGCTCACCTTTAAAGACCTCGTCTCCTGCACCTACCAGGTCGCCCGCGGCATGGAGTACTTGGCCTCTCAGAAGGTGAGTGGAAAGATTTACACACACACGTGTTACATGCATATACAAAATGCACATTCTCACACACACTCACACTTTACTACTGTTCACATTAGTACTGACACAGGTGAAAATATTTTTACATTCTTAAATAAAAACCTTGTGACCATCATTGTGATACATTTTTTCTACTTCCAGTGTATACATCGAGATCTGGCAGCCAGGAATGTCCTGGTTACCGAGAGCAACGTCATGAAAATTGCAGACTTTGGACTTGCCAGAGATGTGCATAACATTGATTACTACAAGAAAACCACCAATGTGAGTGTGTTGTGTGTAAGGAGCTGGATTCTTTGTTCCTCTCAGTCAGTCTGCAGGTCCCAAGGTTGTTGCTGAATTTTAAGATTTAAGAAGAGTCTCTTTCGTTGTGAGTTTTGCTGCTTATACCTCCATTTTTATGTGTGTGTGTGTGTGTGTGTGTGTGTGTGTGTATCTAGCATAAACCCAATTGTGTTTCAGAAATGTACACACACACACACACACACACACACACACAGTTGAAATGGTCATGGTTTATTAACAGCTCAGGACCTTAACTGACTTCCCCTGCTGAGATTCCTTTATCCACAGATTCCACCACAGTGATGTCATAAAAAACAGGGCACATCACAGTGATGAAGAGTGAGGGCTGACCAATTCAATTAGCGGCTGTGGCATCCAGTCTGGGTTTCCAAAATAAATATCCCTGTCTGCTTGGGTTGTGTGTGTGTGTGTGTGTGTGTGTGTGTTTTTTCCCCTGCAGTGTCTTTCACCCAATCCCTCATTCTGTTCTCCAGCTTACAGATAAACTATCTCAGTCTGTCATTCCGTGTCTCTTTCACTCTCTCATTAACTGTCTTTGAATGATTGTGGAAGTTGAGATAACAGTTTATCTGGCAACCCTTATCCGGTTCCCATCTCTGAGAGAGCTGTGCGTGTGTGTGTTCATTTAAACACACAGCTCCAGTTAGCTATAATGGATTCAACCATTAAGGAGTTCCTTGCTGGCCATTTGTTTGTAAAAGGACCTCTTAACCTTTGTATATGTTCATGTACAGGGTCGTCTTCCAGTGAAGTGGATGGCTCCTGAGGCACTGTTTGACAGAGTGTACACACACCAGAGTGATGTGTAAGTACAACCCACGTTTGCATTTAAAGCATCAGCCAGCAGCCGACCAATGACAACTGAATATCAATGTCAATGATTGTTGATTGTTCACAATCAGACTCAAACTGATGACAGTTTCTTATGTGTAAAGGAATTGAGGCATGAAATCTATAATTCTTTCTGCTGTACTCTCATAAACACACTAACACACACACATAAACTGATATTGATTGTAAATTCTAACGTGTATAATGACATAATAATGCTGCCATTTATGAATTGAGAATTTGGTTTGATTGTAGAGCTTTGAAGCTGCAGTATTAGTAACAGGGTGGTTGCTGGTGTCGCATGAAATCACCTCCCCCAACACACACACACACACACACACACCTGGTGGTCACTATGTCAGAGCTCCAGTTGGTCTGCTGGACACATTGTTCTAAACACTGTGTGTGTGAGGTTTATTATTTTCTTTGTAGAAGATCATATACAAATATTGCATTGCTTAAATCAATATATATGCATGTTAATAAGTGTATGTAGGTTTGTGTGTAGTGTGTATATTGTATGCATGTGTAAGTTTCAGTGAACTTAAATATACAGTGCATCACTTTTTCCACATATTTTTATGTTGCAGCCTTATTCCAAAATTAATTACATTATTTTTTTTCTCAGATTCTACACACAACACCCCATAATAACAATATGAACAAAGTTTACTTAAAGCTTTGGCAAATTTATTAAAAATAAAAAAACTGACAAAACACATGTACATAAGTATTCACAGTCTTTGCCATGGAACTCAAAATTGAGCCTTCAGATGTTTTTGCAGCTTATTTGGAATCAGAGCACAAACCAAGCATGAAGTCATAGGAATTGTCTGTAGACCCGAGAGACAGGATTTGGGGAAGGTTACAGAAAGATTTCTGTTACTTTGAAGGTCCCAATGAGCACAGTGGCCTCCATCACCTGTAAGTGGAAGAAGTTCAAATCCACCAGGACTCTTCATAGAGCTGTCCGGTAACCTACACTGAGCGATAGGATGAGAAGGGCCTTAGTCAGGGAACCTGGTGGTCACTCTCTCAGAGCTCCAGAAGTCCTCTGTGGACAGAGGAGAATCATCTATAAGGACAGACATCTCTGCAGCAGTCCACCAATCAGGTCTTTATGGTAGAATGCCCAGATGGAAGCTACTCCTTAGGCACATGGCAGCCTGCATGGAGTTTGCCGAAAGGCACCTGAAGGACTCAAACCATGAGAAACATGGTCTGTTGTCTACCTCTTATCACCAGGCCAATACCATCTGTACAGTGAAGCATGGTGGTTGCAGTATCGTGCTGTGGGGATTTTTTTTCACCTGCAGGAACTGGGATCCTGGATGAAAACCTCTCCAGAGCACTCTTGAATGGGGTGACTGTACATCTTTCAGCAGGATGACGACCCTAAGCATACAGCAAATATATCAAAGAAGTGGGTTCAGGACAACTCTGTGAATGTCCTTGAGTGGCCCAGCACTGTACATTCATAATCGTGTGCCACAGGATTAACATTTTCTAATATTTTATTAGATTTAAGGTTAAGAGTTGTAGGGTCTGGAGTTAAGGGTTAGTATAGTGTGTGTCTGTGTGTGTAGTTAATAGTTCTATGAAGCTTCTCATGAAATCTCAAGAGTGGGATGCTACAATCTACAGCTGCTGCAGTCCAGCGCTCCATGCATGACATCAGATTACATGAATCCCAATGAGCTGTAGAGGTATCATGGGATTTAATCAAGACTGTTTACATTTCTGTGTGTGTGTGTGTGTGTGTGTGTGTGTGTGTTCGGAGACGAGGTCATCTGAAGGTGACATTGTTTTTATAATCTTGTGGAGAACAACAGCTACTGCTGGTTTGAATGGTGACTAGTGGAGTCTGGTGCCCCCACTCCATACAGTATGTTGTGCATTAGGAGCGTACCTGAATGGAAATACAAGTAATGGAAATTACATATAAATAATGTGTTGGGAAGGTAACGCAAGTTTGAAATTAAAATTAAGATTTTGGGTAAAAGTGGGAGTGTAGCGTCTAATGATGTTTCAGTGTGTGCTGTTTTTGGAAGCAGTGATTTTATTGTGCAGCTCACTGCATTTTAGAATACACACAAGCACACGACACACATGTACACAAACCAATGCTTATCGTTTTGGACAAAAGTATCTGAGAGTGTGTTGACACTAAATACAATATCAGCTGCTTGGCTGTGTTTGAGTGTGTGTCTGTGTGTGTGTGTGTGTATGTAAAAGTCCTAAATGAAAAGGCGCATTATGCATTTAACACAGTTAACAGCCACCAAGTTCCACGCTGATCACCTCGGTCCCTCTGAATGAAGCATCTAAATACTACGAAGGTCTGTGTCAGCTCTGTTGTGGAGGATCAGCACAAAACAGAGCTGCTGGTATACAGCATGCACAGTCTAGGTTACGGTTTGACAGAAATTTATTATTAACGTTGAGAAGCCAGTTTTTACTTGTTCTCTTGTAACGTAGCGTAACTTCTGTACGTAACTCAGACTTCTGTGGTTAGTCTGGAAATAATGGGCCATGGCTGACCATTTTTGTACGATTTCCCTCTGCTTATCTTCAGTTGGTCATTTGGGGTGCTCATGTGGGAGATCTTTACACTGGGGGGGTCTCCATATCCGGGAATCCCTGTAGAGGAGCTCTTCAAGCTGCTGAAGGAAGGCCATCGCATGGACAAGCCCAGCAACTGCAACAATGACCTGTGAGTCACACCACAACTCACTTCATGCTTGTCAGCACAGCCAGTTACACCTCTGTTCAGTCCTCTGGAGGACCGTAGATGGAGCCTGATTCATGCTGTGCTCATAAATGATAACTTCATGGAGCTCTTTAGCACCTGGCGAATGTGTGTGTGTGTGTGTGTGTGTGTGTGTGTGTGTGTTATGTGTGGTCAGGCTCAGGTGCCTCACTGTTTATTCTATAGTAGGCAGGGGGAAAGTGACCAGTTAGCCAGTTAGCATGAAGCATAAAAATGTCTTTTGAGTCTGATGATCTCAGTAACGGCGCTATAACTGAAAACAGCTGTGTCCCCATTCAGTCGGTGACTCAGACTGTTCTGAGATCAGCGAGCAGGAGACAAACAGACTGACGTACATACCGGATATTTACATAGGCCAATGGTAGTGCACAAATCACCAGACACACACGCTAGGTAACAAGAAAATAAATATATGTAATACATAAGAAAATATAGAAATTGTCTATTTTGAACAAATTAGCAAATTAACATTTTCAGACAAGAAAGAAAGAAAACCTTTTACAGTTTCATGGATATAAAAGACAACTTCAATAAATGGGACTTTGAGTAGGTCTCTTTGAGTAGAAAAATAAAATAATGTGTCCATCCAATCCATTCAGCTGCTGATGGTAACACGGTGGAGTAATTTAGATATATGTTTCAGGATATCTGTGCGTAGAGTAGCTTTATTAATGTGATTAACTATGAATCAGAATAGAAATTAATATTAAAGCAAACTGAAGCTTAAACAAATTGATATTGAAACAGAATTTCAAAATGGGAAAGAATATCAATAAAAAAATTATGACATGTTTGGAGGAGTTTTGCTCAGATTTTGCTTATTTGGTTTAAAGTAGACCGTCGTAAACAAGCTGTTTCTCTGCATCTCTGTCTGTCCGTCTCTCTCACCCTCCCTGGTTCAGATACATGATGATGAAAGACTGTTGGCATGCCATTTCGTCCCAAAGGCCCACCTTCAAACTGCTGGTGGAGGACCTGGACCGCATCCTCACCCTGGCAACCAATGAGGTGAGGTAAAAGAAAAAAACACACTAAAGTGAATTCTTAAGCATTGATCTTCCTCTGACCAGAGGTTTTATTCTCATATGCTGTTCTGTATCAAATCTCCAAAAAACTCCAAAGGGGTTTTATGGTGCACAGTTTGATTCCATGCAGGCCTGTGGCACGGCAGTAAAAGTGCCTCACTGATCACATGGGCTTATACTTCCTCTCCCTGCCCTCTGGCGTGCAGTTATTTTTTCCATCCTGCCTCTGTTCGTGGCAGTGATGTTCCTGTGGCCGCTTGACGTTGGGGATGAGAGGTGGAATTCCAGCACTCTTTGTGGTCAGGTCTGGTTTCCTGAAAATACAGCTCAGCCTTGTCCTTTTTCCTTTTTCTTCGATGGACTTTAACTGGCTCTCTACATGGCTGGAAAACATTTGTGGGTGAGGAGTGCTTCAGTAACTCGAGCTGCCGTGTGTTGGGCCTGAGAGACTGGATCCAGAAACCCAAAACCTTCCTCTTCCTCTTCTCACGCACTTCTGCAACCAGCACAAAGAGCAGAAAATTCTCAGCTCTGCTCTTATTTCATCACTAGTTGTGCTGTCGGTGGCATGAAATCTAAATCAGTGAAGATGCAAATTCTGCAGAAACGTAATTAGAAAGTGAAGATTCAGAAAGACAGAATCTGCCTCTGTCCCATCTACAGTTCTGTGGAAACTCATTGAATGTTAAAGCCTTTAAAAAATGGATCTGTGCAGAATAGTTTGCGCAATCAAAAGCTTGCGAAAGTGAATTGCTCTAGAGGGGGTCAAGCCAAAATGCTGAACTTCTTTAGTGTCATTGCTGAATGTGTCAAGTTTTTTTCTTCATGTCTTTTTACAGGAGTATCTGGACCTCCTCTGTGCGCCAACAGAGCAGTATTCCCCAAGCTTCCAGGACACACGCAGCTCCTGCTCCTCTGGAGATGACTCAGTCTTCTCACATGACCCCTTGCCAGATGACCCCTGCCTTCCCAAGTACCAACACATGAACTCCAAGGCATGAGTGGGCAGGAGCTCCATCTCAACTCTTGACACCCGACATGAGCACCTGATGAACTGATGGAGCTCAGAGAGATGGGAAAGGGCTGCAGTGCTGCTGACACACACACACACGCATACACGCATACATTTTTGTGACCAAGCTCTTAAATAGGATTCAACTCAAGTTGATCTTTACTGACTGAATGTGGAGCATTTCTGCTCCCCCCCTTTTTGAATTTACAAACTTCCTACCATCATTCCGTTGCTGGCATTCCAATATTCTTCGTTCCAGGGATGGACCACAGTGAACTGAGGATCAGCAAGAAGAGGAAAGGCAGAAACAAAAAGGGATAGCCAATGCTGGATGGTGGCGAAAATGGAAAACAGAAACACTGCATCTTTTTTTTAATTGTTTATTTTTTGAATGTTCGGTATGCCCACACAATCATTAATGAACAGAATTTAACATGGTACATAGTGCTGGGTATATTTGTAAATATATTCAAATATGTATAAATATATATTATATATTTACAGTGAAATATTTTTTGTATGGAATAATTCCTCCCTCTACTACTCTCATTTTCCTAGATTCCACCTTTTTTATCAGCAACATATTTTTTATGCCTCTTATTCACACACACATTCACCTTCAGGGAAAGGTAGCATGTTAATTTATTGACTTATGTTTTAAAGAAAAATGAAAAAAAATATTTCTGATATGAAATAATTAATGATTGCAGTAGGTAAGGGAATGATTCAGTCTGTTTTAATTTAAATTATCTTCAGTGGCAGTAACAGAGCAAAAAGATCCTGGGTTCCTGTTTATTTGATATGCATATATCAATAATAAATTCAATCTGAAATTACACTTTTTATTCTGCTAATTCAGTTTCTTTTTTGGTATCTGCAGTCCAGCCTTTATTGCTGAAATGTTTATTTTGAAAATGCTAGATATTTATGTTCCACAGTGCCCACTGCATGTCATTTACCTTTTTTTAGATTCTATAGTTGATCTTACAATGTTCATGCAAGAAAGACAAAAATGTAAAAGTATTAAATGATCAAAGTGTTTTATTTTCTACTGAAAAGTCATTAAATTTTTCAGCAAGTGTCAGCATTTGCAACAATAAAGTATAAATGTGACTCTTAAGTGTTATCTGATTTTAATATAAATTTTCCATTCGTAGAACAAAACGGAAACTACACGTCTTAGGTAATGTAGTACACAAAGTCAATAATTTAATATTTTTCTTCAATGTAAATATTAGTTTTCCAATACTCCAGAATGAGTTCATGTTAATGATAAGCTTACGAAGTTGCTCCTGAATTATGTCAATATTGGGCAAAACATTATGATAAATACATCATGATTCATCAGACATTTTTGTTTTTGTCGACCCAATTTAAGCAAGCATAAATAACCATAAGTAATATGCAAAAGGACAAAATGCAAAAAGTGCAAGACCGCACCTTCCGGTGCTGCTCTGTTTGGTGTGTTTGGCGCCAGCTGGTATTACTTCCAAGGACTTCCTGAATTACCTCGGAATTAAGAATCACCTAAATTCACCAAAAAACGTAAATTATGCCTCCCTCATTAATGCAGTGTGTGAAATGTACAGCTTGACGAACTCCGTCAGTAGTGAGGATTTCACCTGTGGAAAGTGTAGGAGAATAGCTGACATGACAGAGAAAATAACCTAGAAGAGTGAATCCGAAATGTATATTTAATTAGGAGAACAGAAGTTTTAATAGACACTTTTCTAGTCCCGGACGCGCACCAGTCCAGTCAGCCGGTGAGTGTGTCTACCCCGGCGCCGGTACCAGTAGCGCCCGGACAGCAGGGCAGTTGGGTGACGGCTCGGCGTAAATCACGCGAGCGAGTTTCCGTGGCGACCCGCCAAGATCTCCCACAATTTGGGCACCACACACCGGTTCGCGTTCAGAACAGCTTCTCCCACCTCAGCGAAGCATCCGCTGGGTCCTACAATACACCGGCTCTAGTCATTGGCGACTCCATAGTTAGAAACGTGAGGATAGCGGCACCAGCGAATAAAATCCAGTGTTTTCCTGAAGCCAGAGCACCCGACATCCGCGCAAATTTTATAAACGCTGCCAAAAAATAACGCCAGTCGGAAATAACTAAAGATAATTTTATAGAGATGCTTGAACTGGCTAAAACGATGTCGGCTGAAGTAATCTGCTCTGGCCCATTACCGCAGTTTCGGCGTAACAACGAGAGCTGTAGCAGGGTGTCCAAAAGTGGGTTTCATAAATAACTGGCCAACATTTCGGGGGAGCCTGGTCTTTTTTTTTTGGTTCATAGTCTTAAATTAAAAAAACAAAACTGACTAGCCAGAGACGAGACCAGGCGGCAGACAGACTGGCTATACCGTGCGTCTGCCATTTGCGTAGAGTCGCCACCCAGCGTGTACACTATCGACACTGTTTCTTCACCTCGCTATATTAAAACAAGAGATTCTAAAAGAAACATTAATGATAAAACTCATAAATATGCTGACACTGTGTCTGCTACCGGGCTCGGCGGGGTGTCCGTTTCTGCAATTTATTACCCGTTACCATCATTCCTACTGAACGTACCACCAGCATCTCCGATATAAGAATAGGATTATTAAATGTTAGATCTCTCACTCCTAAAACGCTCATTGTTAATGAAATTATTACAGATCAGGGGTTTGATGTGCTGTGTCTGACCGAAACTTGGTTAAAACAAAACGAATTTGAAGCATTAAATGTGTCCAGTCCTCCTGGATACAGCTATGTAAACCAACCTTGCTTAACTGGAAGAGGAGGTGGCCTCGCAGTAATTCACAATGATAAACTCGGTATTACACATAAACCCGGACATAGATTTAACTCTTTTGAGATTCTCTATACCAACATAACACATGTAGTCTCACAAAATAAAAATAACTTAATTCCATTGATTATTATTTATAGACCCCCTGGACCTTATTCCGAGTTTCTTAGTGAATTTACATATTTTGTTTCCAACTTGGTTGTATCTGTGGATAAAGCCCTAATTGTTGCCGACTTTAACATCCTCTGTGATAAATTAAAAGACTCGCTAAGAACAACATTCCTGTCTATACTAGACTCAGTTGGAGTTAAACAAAATATAATAGGACCTACTCATGAAGGTGGTCACACGCTTGATCTTGTACTGACCTCTGGTTGAAATATAGAAGACATAGTTATTCTTCCTCAACCTGAAATTATCTCAGATCATTTCCTCATCGCTTCTAAAATATGTCTCATACACAATAAACTCAACTCCCCTCCTTATAGAGACAAATGGACAATTACATCAAGTACGGCACAGAGGTTTATTAACATCCTACCAAATTTATCAACGCTGATAAACTCACCGACAGACCCCGCTGAACTCAACCAAGCGACCAAATGTCTAGAATTAACACTGTGTAGTACGTTAGATAATGTCTCTCCCCTCAAAAGGAAGATAGTAAAAGATAAAAACGTAATTCCTTGGTATAATTGGAGCCCCTTCCTCTACTCCCTCTTCACCCATGACTGCCGACCTATGTATGGATCAAACTCCGTTATTAAGTTTGCAGATGACACCACGGTGATAGGTCTCATCGACAACAACGATGAGACTGCCTACAGGGAGGAGGTCCAGCATCTGGCCACTTGGTGCACAGAAAATAACCTTCTTTTAAACACCACCAAGACCAAGGAGCTCATTGTGGACTTCAGGAGGGAGAGAAGAGGCTCGCATGATCCCATCCACATCAATGGGATGACTGTGGAGCTTGTTACATCCTTCAAGTTCCTGGGGACCCACATCTCAGAGGACCTGTCCTGGAGCATTAACACCTCCAGCCTGGTCAAGAAGGCTCACCAGCGCCTCTTCTTCTTGAGAACATTAAAAAAGAACCAGCTACCCACTACCATCCTGTTGAACTTTTACCGCTCTACAATAGAGAGCATCCTTACCAGCTGTCTTACAGTGTGGTATGGAAGCTGCACTGTTGCTGAGCGTAAGACGATGCAGCGGGTGGTGAAAACTGCCCAGCGCATCACAGGGACTCCACTTCCATCCATTGAGGAAATCCAGAGGAAGCACTGTCTGCGTCGAGCTCACAGTATTCTTAAGGACTCCTCCCACCCGGCCCACGAACTGTTCTCTCTTCTGCCTTCAGGCAGACGGTTCAGGCTACCACGGACAAGAACCAGCAGACTTAGGAACAGCTTTTTTCCCAGAGCTGTTTCCTTGCTGAACTCCTCTGCCCCCCCCATACACTCTTGATAATCACTTTGTACTGCACATATCACTTTGTACTGCACATATCACTTTGTACTGCACATATCACTTTATGTATAGCACATATCACTTTATGTATATATATATAACTTAACTTATTTGAACTGTATCCTGCACTTGCTGCTTATTGCACTTCTGGTTAGACCTAAACTACATTTCGTTGCCCTGTACTTGTACATGTGTAATGACAATAAAGTTGAATCTAATCTAATGATCACACACGCTCGTTTAAGAAGACTGCCCGGAAATTAGAACGTAAATGGCGTAAGTAAATTAAACGTTTTCCGAACAGCGTGGAAGGAGAGCCTACTTAACTATAAGAAGGCTCTTAGCACAGCTCGATCAATTTATCTCTCCTCGTTAATAGACAAAACCAAAAATAATCCCAGATTACTGTTTAACACTATAGTCAAGATTACCAGGAATAAGACAGAAACGGATACTACCACTCAATATCAGTACCTGAGTGAACTTTTGGTTCTTTACGAACCGCCACGCCCCCTTCGTTCAATGGCCCGGTACCCTAACTAGGACAGCCTAGCTATGGTGAATTTATCTTTGTCTGTGTCTAACAGGGGGACTCTGTGATAGGTTTTGAGATTGGATTTAAACACTGAGACTGTGTCTGAATCACGGACACTGACAGGCAGAAACGGATTCTACCACTCAATATCATCATCAGTACCTGAGTGAACTTTTGGTTCTTTACGAACCGCCACGCCCCCTTTGATCAATGGGTGCGGGGTCACTACTGGTACCAAAGGTGCAGAAGGTCACAGCTGGGAGCAGATCCTTATCCTATAGAGCTCCGCAGTTGTGGAACAGCTTGCCTGTCAGTGTCCGGGATTCAGACACAGTCTCAGTGTTTAAATCCAATCTCAAAACCTATCACAGAGTCCCCCTGTTAGACACAGACAAAGATAAATTCACCATAGCTAGGCTGTCCTAGTTAGGGTACCGGGCCACTGTAGCACCAATATACCACTATAACCACATATTTCAGTATCGGTCATACAGTGAAACCGTCTGCCGCTGCTTCTGTTTGTTTTCTCCGAGACACGGAATCAAGCGCCCAGACTACTGGCAGACCCCAGTGAAGAGACCAGCAAATAAATCCTGGTTCCTAACAACTGCTAAACGAGGACATAGCATGAAACAAACCAGAGGGTCACCACAGCCACCACCACCATTACAACTACAGCTTCAGGGATCTTCAAGTGGACCAGTAGCATCATTATGGACACATAATCTAGACCATGACACTGGACTACATTCTGGACTTCTCCAACCCTACAACTGTAGGACTTATTATTATATCATCCTCAACCCTGCACTGACACCATTTGCAGGCTCACTCTACCCTGGAAGGGGGTCCCTCTCTGTATCACTCCTTCCCAAGGTTTCTTCCTTTCTTTTTTTTCTCTCTCCTAGAGTTTTTTTTTGTGTGGAGTTTTTCCTTGTGTGCAGAAGGGTCAAGTGTGGGGGGTGTCAACTGTAGGGCCTGTCAAAGCCCATTGAGACATACTGTATGTGATTTTGGGCTATATAAGAAATAAATGTTGTTGTTGTTGATAGTAGCGACGATTTTATGAATTTCTTTAATACTAAAATAGTTACGAATAGAGATTACATTAAATTATCTAATCTCTAGATCTTGATCGCAGTCAGCTTTCAAATTATAGACCAATATCCAACCTTCCGTTTATATAAAATTTTTTAGAAAAAGTCGTAGCCCAGCAGCTGAGTGCATGCCTAGACAGTAACAATATCCATGAATTATATCAATAGGGATTTAGACCTCATCAAAGCACTGAGACAGCGCTGGTTAAAGTGATTAATGACCTGCTGTTGATCAGGGACGCATCTCGCTGCTTGTCCTGTTTGACCTGAGTGCAGCATTTGACACTATCGATCACACGATTCTCCTTGCCAGGTTTGAGAATGTTGTTGGGATTGAGGGAACAGCTCTTGTATGGTTCAGATCATATCTGACCGATCGGTATCAGTTTGTGGACACCAATGGTGATTCGTCTTCACATAGTAAAGTAGAGTTTGGTGTTCCACAAGGTTCTGTCCTTGGTCCGTTACTATTTTCCCTACACATGTTACCTTTAGTTGACGTCATTCGCAAACACGGCATTAGCTTTCATTGCTACGCTGACAACACACAGCTGTATCTATCAGCAATGCCAGATGAGATGCAGCAGCTGAACAGAATAGACAATTGTCTGATGGACATTAGACAGTGGATGCTCACCAACTTTCTTCTTTTAAACCCTGATAACTGAAACTGAAATAGATGTGCTTGTGGGTGAAGTGGAAAGCTGATTTTTTTTTGTTTGGTGGTCA
Source organism: Denticeps clupeoides (assembly GCF_900700375.1). Classification (NCBI taxonomy): domain Eukaryota; kingdom Metazoa; phylum Chordata; class Actinopteri; order Clupeiformes; family Denticipitidae; genus Denticeps; species Denticeps clupeoides. The sequence goes on from NC_041708.1 coordinate 13,978,962, forward strand.
CTGTAGCGGGGTCACAAACAAACAGGTGATGAATGCTGTGAATAAAGTGAGTGCTGCAAACTATACGGTGCCCAAAAAAAGGTTAGATTTAAAAGTGATCATAAAAAAAAAAAATTGCAGTGGATTGAAAGAGTGTGTCTGCTACCTGAGGTGGTGAGGGCTGATTGTTAAAGTGATTTCCTTTGCATTCTTGGGGGTTTGAAAAGGGAGTAAGGAGCCAGTGCTTGAGAGGGTAGCTGTTGTCACCTGCATTTAATAAAAAAAAATAAGATTCAGTACATGAACAATGAATAGTTAGAAATTACACAGTGTTTTCTTGCAAACACGTTTGTCAGGATCATGTGAGCGTCATATGTAACTTGCACATTTATAGAATGCACGTTTTGTATTTACATAAATACATTCATTTACGTTTCAACAGCTGTGGTGCACAGATTAAAAGTGTAGATTAAGTTAAAATCTGATTTGAATGATATGTTTCACAATTTGACAGAAAAGTGCATTTAAAAGTACTGTGTATTACTCACTAGAAGAAGGAATTATTATATAAGTACTTATGCCACTCACATTTTTGCTCACCCTCTTCAGCCACGGTCGCAATTCCCATCCCCAAATGTTCACACACATGCCTCAGAGTTTGTGTAAATATGCACACATTCTTCCGTCATCTTTGAAAGATCGCAATGTATGCGTAGGAAGAGGCGTACGCATCTTTAGATCTTTTGGGTATGCAACGGTTATAAATGAGACCACCGATGTCATCTCATTGACATTTATAATACTGGTCTGGTCAAGATTTATACATTTTTAGAAACTTTTATAAAAAATCATATCATTTAGCAGGTTCTCTCATGTCTCCGGAACTTTCAACAGAGCTTGGAGAAGGAAGAAAATAATAGTGTGCTCTCCAGTTTTCATAATAAACTCGAAGTGAGTCAAACCCATCATTAAAGGTAAAAGGTGGGTGGTAAGGGGCTCTGTATACTCACCTGCACTATAGCAACATTGTTCAGGCTTTGTGTTCATGTTGAAATTCAACCAGAGTATGTTTTTCTCATATCTTGATATATGTATTCATGTTTGAACTCATGTTTTAAATTTAATTATGGGCTAATGATGGTCAAAATCTCAAATTTCCATATCTTATGAGTCTGAATTTACAGGACAGGTGAAAGTCTCCATGTGCTCCATGGAGCAGAATTTTCACTTGCTAATAGGGTCGAAATGTATACTAGTAGATTCATGTCAGTTTTTAGTTGATTATTTAAATGTATGCCAATGGACAAAAAATATATATTTCTTAAACCTGCATTGGGACGTGCCCTTTCCTGAAAGGCCCCTGCCCAGCCCCCCACATTCTGCCAGAGGCCCAGTGTGTTTGCATTAGGCCTAGTGCTCAGGAATGTCAACATGGTCTTTGTGGGTGAGACATTGGGCGTGGCCAAGCTTTGTTTCATGCTGCATCTTTCCAGTGATTGTTATACAATTGTTGTCACATTCAAACAATAAATAGTATGTTCACTAAAATAGTACGAAATCTTAACATTTAGTTAAAATTTAATTTCTACAAAACCAACATTAAAGCATGCTACTGATTTAAATTTCAGCCAATGATTCCTTAAACCTGAATCCTCAGCTCAGAAAAGAGCTTCTCAGATCTCATCATAAAGGCCACAACAAGAAAAAAAGTCATCAAATTAATTAAATGGGGAAAAAGGGAGTGCTGGCATGAAAATTCATAATAAACAAAGTACTGATAAGTAATTTAATTCTTAGTGACCCTTAGAGAGGAAACTTATGGACGTATAATGTTCCCCCCATGGACCCTTCACTCCTGTATTCTTTAATTCCTGTTGTTCTTTGGATCCAGAGTGAAATGTAATGTAAGGCCTGATGTTCTCGTTCTGGTGAAAATGCCCACAGTAAAAGGAGAAAAAACATGAAAAACAATCAATAGATACAGTATGTCACATCTCCAAAAATCTCATGTTCATATGAATTGTTTTTAAATCAGCATTACTGCATTTTGCATTACATTTTAAAAAATTAATTGTTGATGCCAGACTCATTTCAGTTTGAAATACATAAATAATAAAGCTCAGATTCATTAAAGCTAACACCATCTTATTTTTTGACAAGGTGGCTGTAATTTCAAATTGTAACAAGTGAAATATTGTTACACAACTATTAAATTGTGCATAACCACATAAGGGCACAGCTCACATGGAAGTAAATGTGAACTAAAGTAAAGCACAGTGTAACAGATCTGTCAGACCTAATAAAGTGGCATTATGGTTGCCTCCCCCTGCAAAGGTGTGCACTTATACACTACAAAACTACATTCTAGAACCAATTAACGGTGAACTTAGATAGGAGTATATATGTGTGTGTGTGTGTGAGACGGATCTCATTTTAATGGCTGCTGTTGTCTATTTTTCCTTCAGCTGACCAACTTGCAATAATGGAGTAAATGATGACATTGATGATGGCATTGATGACATAAATCAACTCATAAAGTACACTGCTGCGGGGTTCATAGGCACAGACTCTGTCTACTTTTTCTCTCAGTCGCTGCTGGACAGACTGCTTCTTGAGGAATATGGAATGAACAGGAGGCACGCAGCCGCTCTGAGCTGCTGTTGTGAGCACAAATATTTGAGTCTGCCAGTAAAAACAGTCATAAAGAGGAAGGGAAGACAGACACATTAAATGAGCTTCAACTTAATGTGTAGAAATGCAGTTCAGAAGACATACGACTCTCTGGGGTCAGTGGTGCCTTGGGCCTGTCTCTGTGCAGCTACATACTCACTGTGTAATACAACCTGAAGGGACAATAGGCTGCTGGTGGGAAAAGTTGACTGTTGTGTGCAAATGGGTGATGCTGTGCAGTGAAACATGGTTCAGCATTACATTGCAGTGGTGTACTGTTTTCCGATACCTTCCTCAATTAAGTGCTCATAGCCAACTGTGTTTCGTGAAATTGAAAGTGAAAGTAAAATAATTGTCATTGTGATACACAGCACACGGTGCGCACAACGAAATACACATGCACACACACGCACACACACATGTGGTGCACCCTGCTAAACTCCTGACACTAAACTTCTCTCCAGAATTCCAGAGTGGAATGTAATGTAAGGCTCACAGTCAATAGGAAGAGGTGAGAATCCCCATGGTAACAGGTTAATTCTACAGGGAGTGCAGAATTATTAGGCAAATGAGTATTTTGTCCACATCATCCTCTTCATGCATGTTGTCTTACTCCAAGCTGAATAGGCTCGAAAGCCTACTACCAATTAAGCATATTAGGTGATGTGCATCTCTGTAATGAGAAGGGGTGTGGTCTAATGACATCAATACCCTATATCAGGTGTGCATAATTATTAGGCAACTTCCTTTCCTTTGGCAAAATGGGTCAAAAGAAGGACTTGACAGGCTCCGAAAAGTCCAAAATAGTGAGATATCTTGTAGAGGGATGCAGCACTCTTAAAATTGCAAAGCTTCTGAAACGTAATCATCGAACAATCAAGCGTTTCATTCAAAATAGTCAACAGGGTCACAAGAAGCGTGTGGAAAAATCAAGGTGCAAAATAACTGCCCATGAACTGAGAAAAGTCAAGCGTGCAGCTGCCAAGATGCTACTTGCCACCAGTTTGGCCATATTTCAGAGCTGCAACATCACTGGAGTGCCCAAAAGCACAAGGTGTGCAATACTCAGAGACATGGCCAAGGTAAGAAAGGCTGAAAGACGACCACCACTGAACAAGACACACAAGCTGAAACGTCAAGAATGGGCAAAGAAATAGCTCAAGACTGATTTTTCTAAGGTTTTATGGACTGATGAAATGAGAGTGAGTCTGGATGGGCCCGTGTCTGGATTGGTAAAGGGCAGAGAGCTCCAGTCCGACTCAGACGCCAGCAAGGTGGAGGTGGAGTACTGGTTTGGGCTGGTATCATCAAAGATGAGCTTGTGGGGCCTTTTCGGGTTGAGGATGGAGTCAAACTACTGCCAGTTTCTGTAAGACACCTTCTTCAAGCAGTGGTACAGGAAGAAGTCTGCATCCTTCAAGAAAAACATGATTTTCATGCGTCCAAGTACTCCACAGCGTGGCTGGCAAGAAAGGGTATAAAAGAAGAAAAACTAATGACATGGCCTCCTTGTTCACCCCATTGAGAACCTGTGGTCCATCATCAAATGTGAGATTTACAAGGAGGGAAAACGGTACACCTCTCTGAACAGTGTCTGGGAGGCTGTGGTTGCTGCTGCACGCAATGTTGATGGTGAACAGATCAAAACACTGACAGAATCCATGGATGGCAGGCTTTTGAGTGTCCTTGCAAAGAAAGGTGGCTATATTGGTCGCTGATTTGTTTTTGTTTTGTTTTTGAATGTCAATGTATATTTGTGAATGTGGAGATGTTATATTGGTTTCACTGGTAAAAAATAAATAATTGAAATGGGTATATATTTGTTTTTTGCCTAATAATTATGCACCGTAATAGTCACCTGCACAGATATCCCCCTAAAATAGCTAAAAACAAACTAAAAACTACTTCCAAAAACATTCAGCTTTGATATTAATTAGTTTTTGTGTTAATTGAGAACATGGTTGTTCAATAATAAAATTATTCCTCAAAAATACAACTTGCCTAATAATTCTGCACTCCCTGTAGTTAGAAATGACAGTTAGGAATAAGGCTGCTTGCTAAATATGTGCATCTTGAAGAGGAGAAACAAACTACCTTTTATAATTGTCACCCAAAATGATATTTTTATGAATGAAGTTTAAAATGAGATGCATCCGTATTGATCCAAAAAGTAATTTTCTCCTAAACATTAAATACATAACCACTCAGTCTGGCAACACTGAGCACAAGATCCTTTCTACTCCCTCCTTATCTCTAATTTCTGTCCTCATAATAAAACTTCATGGCACTGTCATCATACATCACAAACATAATCTCTAAAAAATTCAGATTGGTGATCTGTTGTTCCTGAACTTGTCCAATTAACTCAAGAATAGTTTTCACAAAAGTGAAGAAACAAATTTAGAAAAAGGAACACTACTGCAGCTTGTTCACTAAAAGCTGTCACTGATTAACTCTTCTGTATAGACAGGATGCAGATGAGACAAGATGAGACAAGGAATCTTTCTCTTGGTTAATCACTTCCCGTCCACAGGTTTTCCTCCTTTTAATGAATCCTCTTTCACACACCTGAGGCAGTGCAACAGGGTGGAAAAGTCAACAGCATAGTTCTGCCTTTGTTTGGTGCTTATTAGAAGCTGAACAAAGATGAGTTACAAATAAGCTGGGGGTTATTGATGCAAAGGGTGAAGAGCAGGTCATGGGTGAAGATCAGGTTCTGTTATAGGGTAGTGCTGAAATTTTATTTAACTAACATCATTACCGGCTGTCGAGTTTTATTAAAGTCCAAGCATGTCCAAGCACGTCCTGTGATTTTACAGCTCTCTCAGTTGCTTAAACCCATTTCATTGAATGTTCCCTCATTGCCTTAAAAGTTTAAACAACATAAAGGTTTAAACACTATATCTTAACATCTAACTTACCTTTGCAAATCATAAACTTTTACCTCAAAAGCAGTCATCTGAAAATTATTTGTTCTGTCAATTAAAGCAAACATTTCACTCAGATGAAATGAAAGCAGCAATGTTCACACTTTTACCACAGTTGCTAGATGGTTTCTATTGGTTGCTGTTTTCAAACAAAGAAATATATCTCTGCATTGTACTGTATCTGGTCTCTGGTGTGTGGATGTCCGGCGAATGATGACGCAGTCATGTTCATTGGGACAATCTCTACAGTCTTGTTTATTTAGGTTTCCAGCCAAAAGTTACCTCTGCTCCTGCTCCGGCATGGGAAATGGAAGGGTGCAGAACGTACATGGCAAACAGACATGTTCACACTAAATATAATGTAGATGAAATATGAAAATGTTCAAAACAAAAATAACCAACCATTAACATAAGAATATAGGCAAAAAAATTTAATAAAGACAAGGTGACAAAAGATGCTGAGCCATCACTTCACCGGGGAAATGGAAGGGAAAGAATGAAGCGATGCAATCGCTTAAATTGACAGCATGGAATCATGAGAAATGAAGTCCCAGAAAAATAATAATTAATGTGCAGATTTTGTTAACCGGGATTTTGTGTAATTGAATTTATTCCCAGAGACGCTAGCCTTCCTTACCCATGCTTGACTGATCATAACTTGTAACCATTACTTTTGCCTGTCCCTGACCTCAAGCTTTGTCTGTAGGTGAGTTGTTACGACGATCGCCTAACGGATTTTGCCTTGTGACCACGACCTTCGCCCTCCATTGATCTTGAGTTTGCCTGTCCCTTTTGCTAAGACGATTGCCCATGTTACCCCACCTTCCTGCCATCCCAGACATTCTCCCTCGCCTCCTTCCCCGCAACTCCCCACGGAGCCAGAGCTCCCTCTCCGCGGCATTTCCATGGCTACACTCCTGTTCCAACTCACCTACCTATATTGTACAAATCATCACCAGCCCTGCACTGACACCATTTGCAGGCTCACTCTACCCTGGAAGGGGGACCCTCTCTGTATCACTCCTTCCCAAGGTTTCTTCCTTTCTTTTTTTTCCTCTCTGTCCTAGAGTTTTTTTTTTTTCCGTGGAGTTTTTCCTTGTGTGCAGAAGGGTCAAGTGAGGGGGGTGTCAACTGTAGGGCCTGTCAAAGCCCATTGAGACATACTGTATGTGATTTTGGGCTATATAAGAAATAAATCTTATATACAATTATATTTCTTCATTAACAGGGTGCTGTGTTCTGGGTTGGATGCTGGAGCTGTATGCTGCGAATTGGGTTGAATATTGTGAATTTTAGTATGGTTTTTAAAAAGAAGAACAAAAACAGCACAACACCACAAAGACATACAGATCCAGTAAACCTTTACTGAAACCTCTCAGCTTGCTTGTCAAATATTTATCTTTTTTGCTGGGTGCAATGTTAATTCTGTGTTCAAAACACATTAAAAATGTGTCCATGTTTGGCCAGTAGAAACTTTAGATTACTGGTAAGAAAAACCTTTCTGGTTACTGGAGTTTCAGATGTAGTGGGCAGAGAATCTATAAAAGGCTGCTTTGTGTTGAAGTAGATGGTGGGGAGTTCAGCCCCAGCGGAGGAGGCTTGTGGTTGTAGGACGACAGCCAGAAACTCAGTCCTCTCTCTTGCCCTTGCCCCCCACCCTTTCTTTCTTTCTTACCTTACTTTATAATCCCAATTTGGCCTTTCTGAAGATCATATCTGTGTCAGTTCGAAGCTGAGAAACCACTTGCTCTGCTCCTGCCAGTCAGGGCTTTTATAGAGAAAATAATAAAAATGATATTTTTTAGCTTGTGAATTATTAAATATATATGGTGAGGATGTGCAATGCAATAAACATAAGAACTGAAGAGGTGAAAAACATAGCTCTTTTTCCAGATCCAGCTAAACGAAGGACAGCATGGCCTCTTAGAAGACTGAAACAACAACAAAAAAAAATCCAATATCTTTTACCACCTATTTATTTGCCCAGCGGGATTACCCATTATCTCAGGATGGAATACGAAATTTGGGTGCTCCAAACATGATACAGAACATGACATGCAGATAATATACTGGATGTTTCAAGTTCAACTGGACAAGTTTGTGACCAGCATGCAGTGTCTGTGTGTTGGGGAAGGGGTTAATATCCACTTTGACTTTTGATCTGATAATTCATCGAACTCAATATGGACCGAGAATGCAAACCATATTGAAGTGGGTGTTTGAGTGGGATAAATGCCGCCTCCTCTGTCCTGCTGCCAAGCCTCTTCAGATAAAACTGCCTGACTGTTGGACTTGACCCAAGCCAAGCAAATTATGGGACAAAATCTTTTTATATGAACCTCTGTCATGCGAAAATCTTTGGCAAAAGCTTCTTTCTCCTCTCAGTTGGAATAAATGATGCTTTCTGCAATTGACTGATTATCTGCAATCCAACTCTGAAACAGAGAAAGGGCAGGATACGAGCCAACAGAACAAAAGAGAAGCTAGTGTTAATTTTTGTGGGAAACAATTTTTAGATTTCAGCAATAGTTGAATTTCCGAGCCACCTTATTCATCTGACATCCAGCTCATAACATGCAAAACACTGTAGAAATGCGTTACCCATTTCTTTCTGTCCCAAAGTCAATGCTGTGGTGCCAATTTAACTGCATGGATTGAGCTTACTCAATTGACATGAAGAGTGCTTAGACTTACCAGTTTCAAAGTCAAAAGTCTGTAATTTCTAGGTTTAAATAATCTAGAATAAAAATAATACAGTGTTAGTTATATTATATATATTATATTTTATAAAAACACAGTCTCTCAGTACTGTGTCATCTTCTGCAAATTCAGTGGTTGTTTGTATATGAAAGTCATCATTAGGTCTGTTATGCAACTTTATTGTAAATTAATTAATTAATCAAGAATAATAATAAAAACCTCCAGGTATCACATCTTTATTCTTATAATTTATGAAATTATATTAAAAATAAATGTTAAGACGGTGAGCTGACAGAGGAGGGAAGCGCAGCGGCGGGACATTCGGGAAACAGGATTTTATTACAAATAATAAACACAAATAAACACGGTTCGGTGGCCAAAAACAGTTTAAACAAAGGGGAGAACATAAACTTGCCCGCAGGCGTGTGGCGGTTGTCAGAACTCCAAAACTGGTTCACAACAGAAACCAAAGTTCACGGACAGAGTCCTCGAAAATGTTGGAGCTGCAGAAGGGGCGGAGTTACAGTCTTTTAAAGGTGCGTGGCTCCCCGGCGTGGTCCCGCATGGCAGCCCGGTCCCTCGGGCTGGCTCCCCAGCATGGTCCCGCATGGCGGCCCCGGACCCTCGGACCTGCACACAAAAATCAGGGCCGATCCTTCCGGGTACGTGCGGGCCCTGTCTCCGCACGTCTCCTCTGACACCTCTTGTGTCCTTCCCTGCACCACGCAGGGAGGTGGTCCCAGAGCCCCAGGCTGGTGCCTTCTGGGACCATGCAGCCACTCTCGCTGCGCGTCCCCGCTGGCAGAGCGGACAGCTTCCCTCCCTGCACCACGCAGGGAGGTGGTCCCAGAGCCTCCGGTGACCGTTCCCAGCACTCCAGGCAAATGCCTTCTGGGAAAATGCAGCCCCTCTCACTGCACGTCCCTGGTGCCAAGGTGGGGGCATTGCCAGAATATCCGGCTAGCCCCTTCTGCGTCCATTGGGACAAGCCAGCCCTCTTCCTGCCTGTCTCAGCTGGGTCCTCATGCCTACCAGGGGGCTCTATGGCGCTCCACCCCTCTGGAGGCGGACGCAGACCCATGCCTGGCCTGCCCTCCATACCAGCTACTGGAGGACCCAGCTCCGTTGCTTCCCCACCCCCCCTCCCCTCATCAGGGGCCCCCACCCGCAGCCCCCCAAAAAATTCATTGGGGCTCTTAGTTTGTAAATTCAATATTCTATAGAAATCGAACGAGAATTGCTGGTGTCTTCCTCTTGTAAGTCGCTTTGAATAAAAGCATCTGCTAAATAAAGTAAAGTAAAGTAAAATACAGGTTATTCAGGCAAGTACATTTTCAAAATTAATTATTAATAAACACAAAATGGCACGAGGGCCAAAAGGAAACAGAAAGGTCTACAGTAATGTCGCAACACCTACTGGGTGCTGCCTAAAGGTTCTTATGGAGTGCTGGTCCATCAAGCCTAATTGGCTTCATTTGGGAAGGACACAGGACTTTTGGGATGGACACAGGACTCCATAATCAGATGCAGGAGCACCTCCTGTGATTGCCCTATGGCCCCTGGCCGTCACAGGGTTATGACTGAAAATTACACAAATGATTTATTTCATACACAGTGTGAATGAGCATGTTGAAGTTAAAGTTGAAGATTTTATTGTCATTTCAGCTTTATACGTGTTAGACAGTACATAGGGGAATGTAATAACATTTCTCTGGAAACTGGTTAGAGTTACATACTGACATAAAGTGCATGTGTATCACACACAAACTGGGCTACATAAACAGCAAATGGGACACAGGCATTGCAAGAATAACATTTAACAAAAAACATGTACACAACAATGTGACAGACAGTGCTAATAAATGTGTAAAGTAAAATAGTGCAAATATTGTTGTGCAAAATGGAATGGTGCATTAGATAATATTACAGATGGATAATATTACAACATAACAGAGGTAGTATGATTGTGTGTGTGAGTGTGTCAGTCCAGAGGGGTTAGTCCCTGAGTGTTCAGATGTCTGATGGCCTGTGGAATGAAGCTGTTGCAAAGTCAGTGAGTGCCTGAATGCTTTAGTACATTTTTCCGGATGGTAGGAGGGTGAAGATTGCATCTGAGGGATGTGTAGAGTCCTTCACAATGGCTTTTCTGATGCAGTGTGTGTTGTAAATGTCCATTATAGAGGGAAGAGATGAATGTTAAATGTGGCCAACCTGATGAATGTGTGAATTGGGCCTGATTTTCCTGGGGATGGATGAAAGGGCAGCTAAGTGTCACGTCCATGCGGGCATGACGAGGCAGGTGCACGGAGAGGAGGACGGAGAGTGACGAGGAACGAAGAATGAAGGACGCTTTCACCTGACATCATGAAACAGGGGTTTTAATGGTGAATCACAGGACAGGGGAGACATCCGAGACGTAGACACTGGTGAACACGGAACATAACGTCAAAGACCTGAAGGCGAACAGAAACAAACAGGGCAGCTTTATACAATTAACACAGGTGAAAACGATTAGGGAACATTTCACATGACAACAATGAAACAACAATGTAACCCCCATTTCGGACCGGATCGTGACAGAATCCCCCCTCCTATGGCACGACCCCTGGCGGGCCAGACGAAGCAGTCCATGAAGGAGGAAAAGTCCAAACAGTCTTAAATGGTCAGAGTGGACAGGAGGAATCGAACGGAATCGATTCGAAAACCAGAAAAGATGAGATGAACAGAGCTGAATGATAAATGACTGAATGAATGAATGGTCCGGTATTCCAGATGGACGAGCGGCGGTTCTCCAGCGCAGACGGCTTCGGGCCAGTTTGGTACCGGCACCTCGTCCGCCATCCGCATGCGTCCGCCGCTCCCTGTCAGTCTCCGGCTCGCCCCGCTGAATGGCCGCTCCTCACCTTCAACGCCGCCAGACACGGGACTGAGAGGCAGGGGTCGGGACCCTGCTGAACAAGAAGCCATGGAAGGCCAGGGACAAGGAAGCTGGCGGCGTCTTCCTGGCGAGTCGCGGCTCCTCCGATTTCAGCGGGGCTGCGTCAGGTGGCGTCCAAATGTGGGTCAGGTCTTTCTGTCACGTCCATGCGGGCATGACGAGGCAGGTGCACGGAGAGGAGGACGGAGAGTGACAAGGAACGAAGAATGAAGGATGCTTTCACCTGACATCACGAAACAGGGGTTTTAATGGTGAATCACAGGACAGGGGAGACATCCGAGACGTAGACACTGGTGAACACAGAACATAACGTCAAAGACCTGACGGCAAACAGAAACGAACAGGGCAGCTTTATACAATTAACACAGGTGAAAACTATTAGGGAACATTTCACATGACAACAATGAAACAACAATGTAACCCCCATTTCGGACCGGATCGTGACACTAAGTAGGTTGTAGATAGTTACACAACGTTCACCAGGTTGGCCACATTTAAGTATGAGGAGCTGCTAGGGCCGGGCTGTCGCGGGGCTGTCGCATCTTTTCTATTGGATCAACACAGGCCAGCTTGCAGCCCCCAGTCATGACCCTGTCGCTGGTTTATCAATTTCAATCGTTCAAGCCATTATGCAAACCACTTCCTATGCTCTTCTCTCTATTTCTGTCTCTTCCTCTCTCTGTCTCACCCGCTGACAATTAGCCCATAAACATTATGGGCCATTATTAAATTATGGGAAATAATAGCCCCGCATGGACGTACAGGGACAATTTAGTGCAATTTTATGACATTTAGCAGGAAGTCAATTATGTTGTGGATCAAAATTATTTATCACATACAGAGGTGGTACTGAAATTTTTTTTATTAATTTTCTTTATTTCTCCTTTTAGTTTATGATGTTCCTATGTATTTCAAAGTGTTAGATGTTTCAAATGTTGTTTGGAAAGTGTTTTATCAAAAGATTGTCACTTTTTCAATGTCAAACATGTTTTTGCACAAAACAAGCTGAAAACAAGTGAGACATGCTGAAATCTTCAATTAAGTAACAGTATCTTTACTTTACTAAATTCTACTCAAGTAAAATTAAAAGTACCTATCTAAAAATCTACATGAGTAAAAGTAAAAAAAATACTCAATTTAAAATCTACTTTGAGTAAAAGTTAATTAGTTATTTTCCATTAGTTACTTTATGTACTTGTCATAAATGCAATACAGTTTTAATTCAACTTTTAGGTGGTATAATGTGCAAATAATGTTCAGATCACCTCATAAAACATAAAACATTTGGCCACAAAAGTATCAAATTCTGAACTGTATGGTGCAATAAACAGTAAATTAAAAAAGAAAAATAAAGTCAAAATCTGAGTAACTGTGAAAATGAGAACTGTGAACAATTTCATATTAACAAACTGTGCTTTTTGTTCTTTCTATAGCAAACATAAATATATATATCTTTACTAACAGATGACACACTGACTGCTGATATAAGGAATGAAATAAAGCACCCTGCCCCCTGAATATTACAGTATTAGATTGTAAAGCTCTTGTTCAGTTTGAAAAAATATATAAAGTGCATCTGGAAAGTATTCACAGTGCATCGCTTTTTCCAAATTTTGTTATGTTGCAGTCTTATTCAGAAATGGATAAAAATTCATTTTCCCTCAGAATTCTACACACAACACCCCATAATGACAAAGTGAAAAAAATTTACTTGAGGTTTTGACAAATTATTAAAAATATATAAACTGAAAAAGCACATATACATAAGAACTCACAACTTTGTCAGTTACATCCTGTTTCCCCTGATCATCTTGGAGATGTTTTTGTAGCTGTCACGACTACGGACTTACGGGGGAAGGAAGCGCAGAGGTCTGACATACTGGGAAGGGGGTTTTATTATTATTCAAAAACAAACAAATACAAAGAAACAATGGCGCGGTGGCCGAAAACAGTTTAACATAAATCAAGAACTAAAACTAACCCGTAGGCGTGTGGCGATTGCCAGAACTCAAATTATAAGCAGTGTTACCAACTGAAGTTCACGAAAATGCCAGCGACCCCGAACGGGCGGAAACTTCCGGCATTTATGGGGCGTCAGGATTGAGTTCCGGTGTGGAGCCCAGCTGCAGGCAATCCTGACAGAGCCCCCCCTCCAAGGGCTACGTCCTCGGAGCCCCAACAGTACCATCAGTGGAGGCGGCGGGGCGGACGGCGGCAACCACAGGGCTCCTGCCCTGCTGTATCCTCCCCTTGGAGGACCCGGTCCCTCGGGCTGGCTCCCCGGCGTGGTCAGGCGTGGCGGCCCCGGTCCCTCGGGCTGGCTCCCCGGCGTGGTCAGGCGTGGCGGCCCCGGTGCCTCGGGCTGGCTCCCCGGCGTGGTCAGGCGTGGCGGCCCCGGTGCCTCGGGCTGGCTCCCCGGCGTGGTCAGGCGTGGGCGGCCCCGGACCCTCGGCCTGGCTCCCCGGCGTGGTCCCGCTTGGCGGCCCCGGACCCTCGCCTGGCTCCCCGGCGTGGTCCCGCTTGGCGGCCCCGGACCCTCGGCCTGGCTCCCCGGCGTGGTCCCGCATGGCGGCCCCGGACCCTCGGCCTGGCTCCCCGGCGTGGTCCCGCATGGCGGCCCCGGACCCTCTGCCTGGCTCCCGGCGTGGTCCCGCATGGCGGCCCCGACCCTCGGCCTGGCTCCCCGCGTGGTCCCCGCATGGCGGCCCCGGACCCTCGGCCTGGCTCCCCGGCGTGGTCCCGCATGGCGGCCCCGGACTCCCGTACCTGCACACAATAATCAGGGCCGATCCATCTGGGTACGTGTGGGCCCTGTCTCCACATGTCCCCTCTGACACGTCTTGTGTCACCCCCTGCACCGCGCAGGGAGATTGTCCCAGAGCCTCCGGCGACTGTTCCAGGCACCCCAGGCTGGTGCCTTCTGGGACTATGCAGCCCCTCTCGCTGCACGGCCCTGGTGCCAAGGGGGGGGCATTGCCCGACCATCCGGCTAGCCCCTTCTGCGTCCGTTGGGACAAGCAGGCCCTCTTCCTGCCTGTCCCAGCTGGGTCCTCATGCCTACCCGGGGGCTCTATGGCGCTCCACCCCTCTGGAGGCAGACGCAGGCCCATGCCTGGCCCGCCCTCCTCACTGGCTACCGGAGGACCCAGCTCCATCGCTTCCCCACCTCCCCTCCCCTCAGGAGGAGTCCCCAACCCGAACTGCACCCCCCCAAAAAATTCTTTGGGGGAGCACCCCCCCCGGCTGGACTTAGGGGTACCTTGGGGCTTGTCCACCTCGCCTTGGACCAGCACATTCGGGTCAGGAACCTCCTCCCTGGGGTTCGGCTCCGCGGCTGGGTCGCCATCTGGTGGACACAAAGAGGGGAAGTGGGGGCGACATACGGACACATATGCCACACAGACACACACAGACAGAGACAGACAGAAGAGAGGGTCGTCTGGCTCCCTCTCTGGGCTCTCCGGGACCTCCTCAGGGGGCACAGCCAGGATCTCGGGAGGAGCGACCTTCTCGTCGCCCACCAGTGCTGGGTCTTCTTGCCCCGGATCCTGACTGGCACTGGATGTGGTGGAGGGGCAGAGTTCGATCCCTGGCTCAGGCCGATCAAACTCCGCCCTCAGTCTCTGTTGGAAGTCCCGAAAACTCCTGTCTGTCTCTCCCTGCTGCCAGAGGGTTGTGCTCCAGCCCCATGCTGATCCAGTCAGACACGTGAGGATGGTAGTGATCTCGTCTGTGTCTGCTGCCCCACTGAAGGGTCCCGGGACAATTGGGCGGTCCCACACTGGGCTGGGCACGTCGCTGGAGATGGTGGTAGGTGTGTGGTGTGGAGGGGGGTGGACGTCTTCTCCAGCAGGTGTGGGCGCTGGTGCTGCGCTGCCATTTTGCTGGGGAACGTCCGGGCAGAGGGAAGGCGGGTCGGCGACTGGAGCAGGAATGGAGGATTCCCTGCGAGGCAGTCCCGGCAGCGCAGTTGCTGGCTGGCGACCTCCCGTCGCCCTCTTCCACCAGCTTTCCTCACACTGCTGGGAGGGACGTGGGTCTCCACGGACCTCGTGACGCTCCTGGATGGGCGCGATGGGCGGAGCCATCCCGGCACCGACTGCCCAAACGGCGTCATCCTGGTCGTCGTCCGTGTCCACCTCGTACCCCTGGAAGTCACATGGGTCATCACGGACGCCGCGATGATCTCGGACGCGCACGCTGGGCGGAGCCATCCCGGCACCGACCGCCCACCGAAAATCCACGTCATCATCGCTTTCGTCATCCGTGTCCTCCCACCGGTGACTCCGAGGGTCGTCCACCCTGCGGACATCCTGGACCCATGGCGCGATAAGCTCCCATGGGCAGTACTCTGGCCATTCGGGCTGGAGGCTGCCCACCTCCTCGCTGGAGGAACGCCGCCGTTGTTGTTGTTGCCGCTTCTCACCCCCCTGGAAGTGACGTGGGTCCCTACGGACCTTGCGACGATCGCAGACTGGCGCGATGGGCGGAGCCCAACTCTCGTCTCCCGTGCTCTCGTCGTCGTCCGTGTCGTCCCAGTCCACGGGGAGCCTGGCCAGCAGAGCGCAGAGTTCTTGGCTCGACATGGCGAAGATCGTGGGGGTCGCATCTTCTGCGCTCGCTGCCCAAGTCACTTCCTCGCTGCTGCCGACGCCAACGTCCTCGCTCCGCCCACTCACCCGCCGACGTTGTCGCTTCCGGGTTTCGCGGAGTTTCCCGGGGGTGACGTCATCACGCGGCGCCGCGTACCACGGCTTCTCGGGGAGAAAACGCTCCACCAGAACGGGCGGCGCGTCTCTCCCCTGGCGTCCGCGTTCGCCGCGCCGGGCTGCGTCCTTCGCGGCGTTTCTTCTCCTCTGCTTTCCACCTCTGCGCTTTTGGGTGGGTCGCTGGCATTCTGTCACGACTACGGACTTACGGGGGAAGGAAGCGCAGAGGTCTGACATACTGGGAAGGGGGTTTTATTATTATTCAAAAACAAACAAATACAAAGAAACAATGGCGCGGTGGCCGAAAACAGTTTAACATAAATCAAGAACTAAAACTAACCCGTAGGCGTGTGGCGATTGCCAGAACTCAAATTATAAGCAGTGTTACCAACTGAAGTTCACGAAAATGCCAGCGACCCCGAACGGGCGGAAACTTCCGGCATTTATGGGGCGTCAGGATTGAGTTCCGGTGTGGAGCCCAGCTGCAGGCAATCCTGACAGTAGCTTAGTTGTAGTCCACTTGATTTTACGTGATTTGGAAAGGTACACACCTCTCTACATAAAAAAAACATTGGCTAAAATTGAATTAAACTGTCACACCTAATATTTTATCATTGCCATAAATAAACCAATAAACCTTACCTTGCCTTATTCACATTACAGCAATTCTAAAATATTAGGCGTGCCAGATTACTTCAATTTCCAAGTTTAGCCAATGTTTACTTTGACAGTTCATATCAGAGCACAAATCAAGCATGAAGTGAAAGGAATCTGAGACCTGCTGCTTTGAAGGTCCCAATGAGCACAGTGGCCTCCATAAGTGGAAAAAGTTCAAAACCAACCGAACTCTTCTGAGAGCTGGCCAACCACCAAAACTGAGCAATCAGGAGAGAAACACCTTAGTCATGGAGGTGACCAATGGTCACTCAGTCAGACCTCCAGAGAGGACAGAGGAGAAACTTGTAGATGGACAACCATCTCGGCAGAACTCCACCAATCAGACCTGTATGGAAGCCACTCCTTAGTAAAAGGCACAAGGCAAAAGTCACCTGAAGGACTCTCAGACAATGAGAAACAAAACTCTTTGGTCTATGTTGTGAATGGCAGGCATGATGTTTAGAGGAAACCAGGGACAGCTAATCACCAAGCCAATACCATCCCAACAGTGAAGCATGGTGGTGAGAGTATCATGTTTTGGGGATTTTTTTGAGCTGAAGAAACTGGGAGACTAGTCAGGATAGAGGCAGCAATGTACAGAGACATTCTGGATGAAAACCTGCTCAAGAGCACTCTTGAACTCAGAATGGGGTGGTTGTTCCTCTTTCAGGAGGGCAACGACCCTAAGCACACAGCCAAGATATCAAAGGAGTGGCATAAACAAAGCATTGAGCAAAGGCTGTGAATACATGTGATGTGCTTTCTCAGTTTCTCAGTCATTATTGGGTGTTGTGTGTACAATTCTGAGGACAAAAATGTGTTCCATTTGGAATAAACAACAACAATACAGCATGTCTCAATGGGCTTTGACAAGCCCCACAGTTGACACCCCCCACACTTGACCCTTCTGCACAAAACTCCACAAAAAAAAACTCTAGAAGAGAGAAAAAAAGAAAGGAAGAAACCTTGGGAAGGAGTGATACAGAGAGGGATCCCCTTCCAGGGTAGAGTGAGTCTGCAAATGGTGTCAGTGCAGGGCTGGTGATGATTTGTACAATAGGAAAGAAAGAACGAAAACATAATATGGTGTTACTGGTCCACTTGAAGATCCCTGAAGCTGTAGTTGTTACGGTGGTGTACAATAGGAAAATAAAGCTGTAACATAACAAAATCTGGAAAAACTGATAATGTAGATGCAGTGGATACAGTGCATTTTCCAGATGCGCTGTATAGCCTATTCAACTTATGCAACCACATGCTTTCAGGCTGCAGGCTGTAAAAGTTTAGGCCACAGACAATTAGAAATTATGCTATTGATCTGTATAACACAACAGCAGTCAAGTTGTTGTTTGTGTCCAACAAATTTTGCATTTGTAATAACATTAAAACTAAAAATTACTTACACTGTGCTTGAAGTGATGCTCGGAGCATCCTTCTTGGGGTCAACCACATTTTCTGAAGATTTTTATTACAAGTATCAGAATAACAGAGTTATCATGATACAGAATAGCCAATCAGAATAACAGAATAATCAGGATACCTTTTCATTGGTGGTTGTGTTGCATTTTGCCCAGATACAATACTGTCATGGCCAACGCGCCTCCAGCCCGCTAGAGGGCGCCTCACCAGCCTGGGAGACAACGACCCGGAAGAGGAAATGGAAGCGGGCGGTGGCAAGTATAAAAGTGAGGTAACCCCAAGGAGACAGGCCCGCTCTTTGTATGAGTTTACTCGCCAGAGATGCTAGCTCTCTCACCCCCGGCCCAAGATAATTGTACCTTCCTGAAAAACGACCTTCGCCTGCCAACGACTTCGAGAATTGCCTGACCCCCTGGAAACCACGAAAGGAACCCCGACCGGAACTTCCTGGCTACAACCTCTACCTGCCCCTGACCTTGAACCTACCTGACCCATCGGTTAAGACGGGATTCCCTGCTCCCCTGCCTTCCTGCCACCCAAGACCTACTCCCGTCCAGTCCAAGATCCCGGACCATCCTGAAACCCGCCGTCTTCCGGTTCTCCTCTGCCCCAGTCCTTCCCAAAGATCCCGAACTGACTCCCCGCTGCGTTGCAGCGCGTCCATTGCTTCCTCATTCCTCGCCGGCCAGGCGCCCCCGGTCCTCCTGCCCCACTCGCCCAGTGTCCTCTACCGGTACGACGGCTTATCCCCACGGCCAAAGTATGTCTGCAAGTACGTCATTGAATTCCCCCTGTGACAAATACAGCTATTTTCTGATGGGCTATTATATAGGTCTTTTCTTCTTTTTTTTTTGATTGGCTGGTTATTAACTGACTCTAGAACCTAGCGTTTATTTCATAGTGAGGCGCTAATGTCCGTGGTCTGAGAAATATGCCTTTCAATTTTTTTCATTCCAGGTAGATTTTTTGCTCGGAGCATCCTTGTTGGGGTCAACCACATTTTCTGAAGATTTTTATTACAAGTATCAGAATAACAGAGTTATCATGATACAGAATAGCCAATCAGAATAACAGAATAATCAGGATACCTTTTCATTGGTGGTTGTGTTGCATTTTGCCTAGATACAATACAGCTATTTTCTGATGGGCTATTATATAGGTCTTTTTTTTTTTGATTGGCTGGTTATTAACTGACTCTAGAACCTAGCGTTTGTTTCATAGTGAGGCGCTAATGTCTGTGGTCTGAGAAATATGCCTTTCAATTTTTTTCATTCCAGGTAGATTTTTTTCTTCTGCATTTAAATCTTTACTCACTAATGATGGTTTTTTTTTCAAATCAGGCAAAGTAAATGTGCTTCAGTAAAAGTAAAATTACGTATTTGAAAAACATGTTTAAAATGACAAATTACTCACAAAAACTACTCAATAACAGTTATGTGAGTAAATGTAATTTGTTACTTTCCACCTCTGATCATATGTAAATATAAATGGTATATAAATATATAAATGTTAAAACAAATGTTACATATAAATCTGAAATATTAACTTATATCTGAATATTAAATGTAAAAGTGGCAGTGGTGGCCAAGCAGACCCATAATTGGAAGATTGTGGGTTCAAACGTACTGCTGTGCACCGTGTGCTGTGCATGACAATCATTTCAAAAAAGTTAAATGTAGACTAAATTAAAGTGGAAAAACACACTATAGGCTGATCCAACTTTGCTCTCCTTAAATGTCCTAAAAACAATTCAAAATGAGGCTCAGCAGAGAATGTGGCCTCCATGTGCCTGTATGACTTCCTACAATACCTGGACATGCTCCTGATGAGGTGGTGAATGGCCTCCTGAGGGATCTCCTCCCAGACCTAGACTAAAGCATCCACCAACTCCTGGACAGTCTGTGGTGCAACATGGCATTGGTGGATGGCGTGAGATTGGAAGTGCTCAATTGGATTCAGAGCTGGTGGACCAGTCCATAGCCTCAATGCTTTTGTCTTGCAGGAACTGCTGACACACTCCAGCCACATGGGGTCTGAGGATGTCCTCTTGGTACCTAATGGCAGTCAGGCTGCCTCTGGTGATCACATGGAGGGCTATGCGGCCTCCCAAAGAAATGCCACCCAACACCACTGACCCACTTCCAAGTTGATCATGCTGGAGGATGCTGCAGGCTGCAGAACATTCTCCATGGCGTCTCCAGGCTCTGTCACGTCTGGCAGTTCAGTAGTGAGTTTGCAGAGAGCACCAACATGCTTTATGTCACACAGAATTTGGCAATCTTGGTGTTCTCTGGCAAATCCCAAACATGCTACATGGTTTGGGTTGTAAGTACAACCCCCACCTGTGGATGTCGGGCCTTCATAACCCCTTCATGGAGTCTATTTCTGACCATTTGAGCAGACACATGCACATTTGTGGCTTGCTGGAAGTTATATTAAGTACTTGGAAATATATTAAGTACTTTAGATTACTTAATATATTGTCATGCTTTTTAAAACTACATGAATGTAGCAATCACAGATAATAAAAAAAGCATAAAATATGCCATTGAAAAGTATTTACTGTTGTGGTCACCAACATATTCCATCACTTAGTTAAAATTAAAAGTAGCCTTGCACAAGGAAAAATACCCTCTTTTTGATTAGGACCACACCTTCCTCGCAGCGGAAAGCGGCCAATTACAGCCGTCTCCGTTCCACACGGCCCTCCTCAAACCCTCCGAGCGGCAAGGTTAAACCGGGAGATGGCGTCACCTTACACACACTCAGTCCATGTGCACTGTAAGAGTATAAAGGTCATGGTGTAATAGTGAATTAAATCATGTTTATTTACAATTTCAGGAGTAACATGGATTTATGGGTGCTGAAACATAGCGCGAAAGGGACTGCGCATGCGAAGATACGCTAGGTAGCACAACTCGATAGGCAGCATGTTTCGACAGAACTCTTGTGTTATGAGTGGTCCATGCAGCATGGAATTACCAAAATTAGAGAGGAGATAGCCTAACATATGAACCAGGAAAAGACTGCCGTGTAATCCATTTATTTAAAAAAGTAAATGTATTCTGATTATCACTCATTTAAACGGTAACTGTAATGAAATAAAGTTACTCATATTGTGTATTCTAAATACGTAACGCCAGTACATGTATTCCGTTACTCCCCAACACTGGTGGCATAAGACCAAGAACAAAACAACATACATGGAAGGGTGAGTCCACAGCAGAGTTGTATTATAACATGGCCCTAATCATGGATACCTAATTAGAGCCCAGTTGTCAGGCTGATTGGTGCTGGCTGGGTGATCAGCTGAACCCAGCTGTGACAAGGTCCAAGGCGAGAATTCTTGCATCTGCCTGTAAAAGCCATCTACACATAAAAATGAGCCTTTGAAGATAATTGTACTAATTAGGCAAAATTCACTATCATTTCAGAGTAATCCTTAAAGTTGATATTAATGTCTGCATATGATGAACCAGTTGTTTTAGTCAGTCATTCATAAATAGTTTTTCTTCTAAAGGCTACAAATATTTTTGTTCCATCAATGAACATTTCTCATGTAGAGCATGGAGTATATTGTACTATGATGATGTCTACCATAAAACCTGTCGTGTGCGTCCTTCTCTCAAGTCCAGGATAAACACTGATCTGTCTCTCAATCATGCTTTTCTTTTTGCTTTAGTTTCCAGACTAAGACAAAAATTTGCCTGCATCAGGAAGCCGCAATCAATAAGCAGGAAAATCTTGATAAATTAATTGAGGAGGACCTGGCTTTCTGGAGGAGGAAAATGGGGAAGACAGGGCTGACTCGCAGGATGCACAGAGACCATCCACGTCTCCTGGAAGGCTGTTATTGGTCAATGTTCTAAACTCTATGGCATAGTTGGCTTTGGCGGAGGGACAAGAGGCGCATGGATGCCACTCGCTGTATGGTATTGCCCTGAAACAAAGCAGTTTCTTTGTCTGGAAAGCTGGCAGCCTGCAGGCAGAGAATGAGCCGGCACTGGGTGAGAAACCTGTGGCACCCTGCCACGTTACTGTCATACAAGGGATGGGGAGTACCGAACAGTTTTCCACTGCAGAAGATTATCTACCTTACACCAGTCTGTCAGTCATTGCACTTCCTCTATGAATGCTAACTCATCATTCTTGCTGATGAGACCCACCACAGTCATGACAATGGGATGTGAGACATGACACTGAAGACTTCTTTGGCACAGGCACAATAGTGGTGGCTTGAGACATGTTGGAACAACTGCGGTGGTTAGACACAGCACCTGATCACTGGCAACTTTCTGATTTTGATTCCGCTTCCTTGAAGACAGTGCTCTGTTCACTGATTACTCCTCCAAGTTCATGACAACCTAAGCGTGATTACATTTACCTGAACATTTGCCAGTCAGTTCAGTCAAAACAGTCTTGAAGAGCAGAAATGGCTCCTGCTGGCCAGGTTCTCACCTACTTCAGAATAGTCCATCATGGTGTGCATTCAGCAGAACGCAAATAGCTTTGCACAGAGCACCTGCTTCGCATTACTATTGGATGGAATGTATACTCTGATAAGAAATACTGAGGTGAATTCCCATGGTAAATAAAATAGATGGTAAAACTACAATATAAAACATGTTTTCAGGTATTTCACCTTTTTTTGTTAAGTACATAACTCCACATGTGTTCATTCATAGTTTTGATGCCTTCAGTGAGAATCGACCAATGTAAATGGTCATGAAAATAAAGAAGACTCATTGAATGAGAAGGTGTGTCCAAGTTGTGGCCTGTACTGTAGATCCAGGTGAAATAACTGAAAAGGGTGAGCTTGGGCACCTTGGATTGATGTTGCGATCAGGGGGGTCTGCACGTCCAGGATGTATTGTCTGTGCTGCTGGCAGATGCTCTCCATCTTTGCTCACTTGTTTTGTGTTATTGTTCGCAGCAGTAGGGACCCTGATCTGATGTTCCACAGGTCTTGGTGGAGTGACAGATGTTTGTGACCTTCAAACTCTCCTTTTTCTTCAGTCAGAAGAGAAGAGATATGCTATAGCAGCTCCTGGCAGCAGCGCTGTCATTTCTTGTACAGTGACAATTAATTGGTGAGATGTGTGATCTGCACTACTTCCTCTCTCTCGTTCCTGGAGTTAGATTCAATTAACCTTTGTAGTGAGGTTACATTAAGTAAGTTGTCTGGGTCGGAAATCACTCCTCGTTGCTGGTCATTGTTCTCACTAACATCAAAAGGACTCATGTCTACACTTTTCACAAGTAAGCCTGATCCATATTTACCTGTTCCTGTTGTCATCCTGCTCTTCCCTGTCATCTTTTGTAGCATGGTAACTAGAGCGTCCACAAGATTCACGCTCGCAGAACAAACTGGTGGAAACTCACCTGCCTCCATTGTGCCATACCACATTGGGGATTTCATCCTCACCAATACGTGCTGAATTTACAATCTTGAACACTCCCAAAATGGCGCACGCTGCACCACAAAACTTCTCTACAGAGTGAACATCCCACAGTGCATCCACGCCGGTGTAATAATCAGCGTGAAGTAATTATCTACAACAATGCGCAATAATGACAGCAGTATTGATTTTTGACATCTAGACATGCAAAGGATCAAAACAAAGGATCAAAATAAAGAATATATCACTGCCACTGCTAATGACTCATAACCAAATGGTAGATAATTGTCCTTAGTGGAAACACTGCAACAGTTCTAACTGGATGAATAAGTCCCAGCGGGAAGAACACTCAACACTTTTTTTTCATGAAGTTAAGGTTTTGGGTCATTATGTTACTATAGGATGAACCCCTGTCTAACTAGATCCATACCAGGGTGTACTGCATGGGCACTGAGAAATGCTGTGGTAGACGTTTTGGTTGAGAGTACTTCTCACTCTGTACAAATATCGACCTTGCATCCAGCAAAACAGCCCCAGACCATACTGCTTCCTCCTGTATGTTTGACAGATGAGAGAGGAGAGGAGCCATCTTTTCACCTTGGCGTACAGGATCATGCATAGCCATGAGGACATCCTGTTTCCTCAGCCATTCCAAGGCAAAGTACTTGGTGGATGTTTAACCACAGGTAACTGGCAGGCTGAGAACATTGAGAGCCCACTGACAGAGAAGACCCCACTTCAGCACGTGGTGTGGAGGAAAAAATGTAAAAAAAAAAATCGTAGAGTAACTGTTGTTATTTATTGTTCAAGCCTCAGAGTCCGTAATTTCCTCTCCATTTCCCTGAGGTGTAACAGAAACCTGTCTTCTGATGCTTTTGTGGCTTTGGGTCAGCCAGACCTCATCCTGCAAGAGTTTCCCCCAGTTTCTTAGCACTGTTTTGGGAGCTTTACTCACTGACAACCTTGACCTTTCTTCTCTATTTCTCTATAGGAGAAGCTTATAGGAATACCTTCTATATATATCCTCAGTTTATATACCTTCCACAGTTTATTTTACACATTTTTAATAACAACACACTTCTTCTGCAGTTTCCGCATGCTATTTCAAATAATGCTGGTGTGTCAGATAACCACAGTGTTTTAAAAAAAAATTGTTTTCTGTATACAGAGGAGGTGGTAAGTAATAAAAAATGGGATGCCTGTAGGAATTAGTAGCACAAAGAAATATCAACAATAATGATCATCACTATAATCATTAATGTGGACACGTGAACCTTACCTTTGTACCCGCCTGCGGGTTTGTTTTTGTTTGTGCTGCCCTATTTTCATTTGTGTTATTAAATAAATCCATTTGGTTCAGATGTCTCATCTCTGCTCTTCCTTGCCCCGTCAGCCCTCAGTAATGACAGTATTTTTTTTACATTTCTGGCATTTCAAGATATTTGACTTAAAGCTTGAAGCAGCTTGAATTGAAAAAAATGGGGTGTTCAGAAACTATTGACTGGTAGTCTATGTGTGTTCTTCTCTGTCAAAAACACACATACATACCCTCCTTCATCCCATCACATGAATACACTTTACACATACTCAGGTGGGGAACATTGGGGCTCTTTGTCCTCAGCAGGAGGGACATTGTGTGGTAACATCGACTGCAAATGTAATCTCTATAATGACCACCATAAATCACGCTCTGGATAAATATTTAATAGCAGAAAATGAATCATGCTGGCTAGACCCCATTTAGTTTGCTTAGCTCAGTCGGCTGGTGACTGTGCTAAAGAGCAGGAGGGAAGCACTGAAAGAAAGAACAATCACAGCAGGCTGCCAGTGGTATGCAGGGTGCCACTGAAAGTGTGTTTGAGTATGTGTGTGTGCATGTGTAGCACTGTGGCAAAGTCTACCAGATGTTTGATGGAGGATATTTGGTCTTCCTCCACCTGGACAGAGAAAGCTGTGAAATACTGAATGAAAACAGTTCAGCCTCAACAAGCAGCACACACCAGCAGATAAAAAGGTATGTGTGTGTGGTGACAGAATTGCAATCATGTAAGCTCCCCTTTACTCTAATTTGCTGAATATTATTGACACCAGGGCTATGCGGTGGTGTGGTGCGGTGCTTAGCATCATGGCCACATCCCTGTTTGGGCTTACACAGTCATGCATTATGAGTTATTTTTGTGCCCCAGCAATATATAAGGTTCCGTTTTGTACCTTGAATCATTATATTTGTTTAAAAAATGTAATGGTTTGTATATTGTACATGCAACATGTATCTGAATATATAACAGAGTCTATGTAAGATAATTCAGGTGTGTACATTAAGTTTATTTTGTGTGTGTACACTGCTCTTTTTTATGTGTGTGTATGTCTGTGCCAGAATATGCAGAGATGTGTGTGTGTCTGTGTATTACACTGTATTTTAATGTTGATGATTCTGCAGCTTTGTCTTGCGTACACGCTCATCACCCCCTTGTTCTCCATATCTTTTTCAAACGGCCTTCCCCAGAGCAAGAGATGTGAAATGCCAATCATGTGTTCGGGGTCCTCTCCTTGTGTCTTTGTTGCACTGCGGCGACACCCCCAAGCAGAGACGACAAGGGCCAAATGACGAGAGTAACAGGGCGGAAACAACAAATTCTGATTGGTCTGTAACAACTTCCTGGCAGTCAAATGTATAAAAGAAT
This sequence comes from Denticeps clupeoides, assembly GCF_900700375.1. NCBI lineage: Eukaryota > Metazoa > Chordata > Actinopteri > Clupeiformes > Denticipitidae > Denticeps > Denticeps clupeoides. The sequence continues at coordinate 14,005,044 of NC_041708.1, forward strand.
GTTCTCTTGTGGAGATTGGGACTTTTTCACTTTCTTTCCTTTCCATCGGGAAGTGAGGGGAGTAATTTTATTTTGGGTTTTCTGCAACATTGGTACCTTTTTACATACAATAGATACACGTAACTGCAATAGTAATTTACTGGTGTTAAACTGTTCATTCTTTTAACCCATATTGTCCCATGCCTCTTTCTGCCAGGTAACATAAGGTTGAAGTGGTTTTTAATACAGTGCTTTTGTGTAAAGAGTGTTTAAACTTTTTACACTACTTTTGACCTATAAAGCTCCAAATGGTCTCACTCCACCTTACTGAGTGAACTCTTAGTTATTTGCGACCCGCCATGCCCTCAATGGATGCGGGGTCACTACTGGTACCCAAAGTATATATGGTCACAGCTGGGAGCAGATCCTTCTCATATAGAGTTACGCAGTTGTGTAACAGCTTGCTGGACAGTGTTCGGGACTTAGATACAGTCTTGGTGTTAATATCTAAACTGAAAACACATCTGTCTTCTCTGGCCTTCTGTTAAAGTCCCAGACACAGTGTCAATTATTAAGTCCACTTCATGAAACGAAACACAGCCACCACCACCACCGTAACAACTAAAGCTTCAGGGATTTTCAAATGGACCAGTAGCATCATAATGGACACGTAATGTACACCATACACTTTGGACTTTCCATCTCTACAACTGCAGGACTTTTTCTTTTATTGGACAAATGATCACAGACCCTGCACTGACACCATTTGCAGGCTCACACTACCCTGGGAGGGTCCCTCTCTGTATCACTCCTTCCCGAGATTTCTTCCTTTCTTTCTTTCTCTCTCCTGGAGTATTGCCCATTGAGACATACTCTATGTGATTTTGGGCTTATGGCTAATACTTTATTACAAACAAAGACATTTAAACAACAAAACAAACACAAAACAGGTCTGGGCAGTCTAAGTCTTATCTTCTGGTCATAATCCTTCAGTTCACCAACAACATTCTTCTCTCACATCAACATTCTATCTTCACCAACAATGTCCTCTTTTCTTCATCACACCACACTCTCCTTTTCACCAACACCGCCTCTCTTCACCAACATCCTCCTCTCTCTCTTCACCAACATCCTCCTCTTGTCCCAAAGCAGCCGCCATTTTGAATCCTCTTCCTTATTACAGCCTATCAATCATGGCAGGAAGTGGGAGGAGTCCAATCATGGGCTGATGAGGAGCCACCCTGCAACATTAGAGACAGAAAGAGAGAGACACACACAAACACAACAGAAAACACCCATAGTCTGCCACGGGACGTCACAACATCAACAGACAATCAGATTGGTCCCTAGCATTGAACTGCTGATGAGATGCTGACTTAGCATGAAACATACCACAGCCACCACCACCATAACAACTATATCCCTTATATTCAGGGATCTTCACAAATCATGCACTCACTTTACCCTGGAAGTGGGTCCCTCTCTTAATCACTCCTCCCAAGGATTCTTCCTCTCTTTTTTGCAGAAGTGAGTAGGGGTGGTTGTAGCCTAGTGGGTAACACACTCACCTATGAACCAGAAGACCCAGGTTCAAATCCTGCTTACTACCATTGTGTCCCTGAGCAAGACACTTAACCCTAAGTTGCTCCAGGGGGGGACTGTCCCTGTAAGTCGCTCTGGATAAGTGCATCTGATAAATGCTGTAAACGTCAAATGTCAATGATTGGTATAAAAGAGTTTTCCCTTGTGGGCTGTGCTCTCGTCTTTTCCCCCTCCATCGGGGGCTCGGGGGTTGTCCCCCAGTTTTTTTCTGTAACATTGGTATATACAATATTTACATGTAACTGCAACAGTAACCTACCGGTGTTAATAAATTAGAAATTGTTAATTCATGTAACTATTGTGCCATGCCTCTTTATGTCCAGGAAACATTGAATGAGTTTAAATACAGTACTTGTTTCTTTCACATATGGTGACCCAATATGATACCCTGTAAGGCTGTGAATCTGTGACCATAAGTCTTTTTATCTGAATTTTACTGCATAGTGAGGAACAGAGTCTCCATGCTTTTGAATAAAAAGGATCGACATATCGTAAAAGGCCCGGCACTGTAGAAATTGAGGGACTTCTAAATTCAGATTAACTTTGACAAGGTATAAAATGAACATGGACTAAAGACTATCACTTTTGGCATTTAGATATGACTGGCACAATAGATGAACTCACAGACCAAACTGTAACTGAATTTGTGTCATTACATTGAACATCATAAAGCAAATAAACTTATGTCCATGGCTGCTGTAATGATCTTGTTTTGTAAGAGGCAACAAAGAGTAATGCATCAGCAAGCTGCCAACAGTGAACAATTTGATAATAACTGATCAGGAATTGGAGATTGCAAAGTTAAAGCCAAATACATTCAGTGTATTTTCAGTGTGATCATAGATCATCATGTTGTCCTCTATACAGGGTCCAAAGCTTGCAGGTTTTTGTGTCTGAAACACCTAGGCTGTGTAAGGTGTTTGTGAGAACACTCTATAGGCTTACAGGCTGTTTGTGATTTCATTAACTGAGTGTTTGTGACATAATTTTTTTTTTCAAGTGAAGTGATTGTCATTATGATGCACAGTAAGCACAGCACACAATAAAAAATGTTCTTCACCAAACTGTTCTTGGTTTGTTGGGAGCAGTTGCTGTCAAAGGAAGTTTTGGTACCATTCTTTACATTGGATGTTTTCTCAGGCAAAATTGTGAGTGAGCCCACTCTGTGACATCCCGTGGCGGAGTATGTGTATGTTCTGTTTGTGTGTGTCTCTCTCTTTCTCTCTCTCTCTCTCTGTAATGTTGCAGGGTGGCTTCTCATCAGCCCATGATCAGCCCTCCCCCTTCCTGTTGTTAGTAGTGGGTGTGAAGTGAAGGAATGTGACCAGACCAGGGACGTAAGAACTTCCTTGGCTGAGAAGCAGCCCCACACATGAATGATGCTTTACTGTTGGCATGTGACAGGACTGATGGTAGTGCTCATTTTTTCTATTCCGGACAATGTTCTTTTCCAGATGCCAAAAACAATAGGAAAGTGGCTTTATCAGAGAAAATTACTTTACTCTAGTCCTCAGAGAAAAATGGCTTCTTTGCTGCCCTTCTTGACACTATGCCATCCTCTAAAAGTCACAGTGCATGCAGATGCAGTCCCACCTGCCTGCTGCCATTCCTGAGCAGTTTATGGGTGTTAATATTGGCAAGGGCCTTAGATTTGAAGACATTGCTACATTTTAACATTATTCAAACTAACTTGCTCATTGGGTACACTGGGCAGAGGAGCCATGCATTAATGACACACTGTTCAATCATACTTATAGACAATTTAGATCTACTAAATCTAAATTATCTACCATTATGAATAGACAACACTTTTGATTTTTCCATGAAAATTACCATTTTGGAAAGAAATACTGATAACAATGTCCACTAAGTTTAATTAGGATTTTTTATTGATTCACCAAGTTGAATAAAAAAATTAGACATGCAAAATTATCAGCCCCCTGGCCATCAATAGTGTACCCTTCCTGAGCCACAACTTACAATAAAATTTTTTGGCATAGGTCTAGTGAGGGTATTTTGGCCCATTATTCTATTGCTGGTCTAGCTGGTCCAAATTGCATGGTTTCTGAGCATGAGCATTCACTTTGAGCACCCACCACAGATTCACGATAGGATTGAGGTCTGGGCTCTGTGCGGGCCACTCCAGAATCTTGGTTTTGGTATCCTTGAAGAAATGTTGGACTAATTTTGATGTATGCTTTGGGTCATTGTCTTGCTCGAAGACCCAGCGACGACCAAAATATATATATATTTTTTGCATATTCAAAAGTTATTTTTTTCCATGATGCCATGCACCCAAATAAGGCTCCCTGTGCCTGCTAAAGAGGCTCACATCATGATGCTCCCACCAAACATAAGCAACATCCACATGCCCAAACAGTTCTTGTTTAGTCCATTCAGACCAAAAGCACAGACTTACAAAACTGATCTTTACTTTTCAAATGTTCACAGGCAAACCTCAGTCAGGCTCTGATGTGCCACATTGTGAGTTCTTCCAGGATGATGACCCTGAAGCCCACTACAATGAAGAACTGTCACAACTGTGTTCTTTGAAACACTGACTCCAAAAGAGGCCAGGTCAGCAGCAATCATCTTGGCAGATTTCCAGGGAATCCTTGCTGATATCTCTGACTTTTCTTCTCCAGAGATCTCAAAAGCAGAATGGCCAAAGCACTCCTTACATCTATCAGCATTTCTGGCCAATGCAGGACCATAGACATGCTAGGGAAACTTAAATAGGAAGGTGCAGGGAATCAAGGGGCGTGGCCTGCAATCAGAGCTCCAGGAAATGTCGTCAGGTGTGCCCTGTCTCAATTGGCTCCACCATGACACATTCATTGTGATTTGATTGCCACTGTATATTGTAACCTACTTTAACATCAAATTAGATACCATTTAAATTTCATTGCATATCTTTCATTGATTAGAGCAACTCGGAGTGTGAGCTGTACATGATCTGGACATGGGTTGATTCACACATGAATTATAAAAATGGATTCACAGATGGGCTGAACTCTCTCCCTTTGATGGACTGGGTCCTGTGGTCCCATAAGATATTGTCACTGCAGGGATCAGCATTTCCCAGTCGTTCTCTGGGCATTTATTCCAACCAGCAACAATCTGGATTAGGCCATAAACCTGGGTCAGAGCGAAAGTCTGTGATTATGCCTAGACACTGTGAATCACTTTGTTTAGCATTTTCCATTACAATATGCCTCTACCATCTTCCTTCTCAATCAATGCTCACTGAATGTTCTTAGGAAGTCAATTAACTGCACAGGTGTGATTTCAAAGCTGATTGGTTAATTACTGAAGGTGTATTTTGGAAGCAAAAATTCCTAATATTTTTGACCACCTCCTTTTAAAAGTGAAAGTGAAGTGATTGTCATTGTGATACACTGCAGCACAGTATACAGTGCACACAACAAAATATGTCCTCTGCTTTTAAACCATCACCTTTTGTGGGCAGCCATGACAGGAGCAAGGTGAGCAGTGTGTCGGGATGGTACTTTGATCAGTGGCACCTCAGTGGCACCTTGGCGGTTTGGGATTCGAACCCACAACCTTTTGATTACGGGTCCAATTCCTTACCCAAGAGGCCACCACTGGCCCTTTTGTGAAGTGATTTTTTTTTTTTTTTACTATATTTGACATAAAGCACAAAAAAAACTAAAATGTATCATAGATTACGAATGTACTAAAAGCTATTAAATAGCACTTGAGAATGTTTGATTATATTAAATGTAATACATTTTTAGGAAAATGCATAATTAATTTTGGCCTCAACTATATGTGTGAGTGTGTGTGTGTGCACCCTGCTGTGGGCTGGTTATGGAATGTGAGTGAGTGAGTGAACAGTGTAAAAATGTTTTACACAGTATCTGCTTCAGTATGTTGCAATAAATGTTATCATGTATCCCTCACTTTTATTTTCATCAGCACCCATGCAGCCCCAAACCATGACACTCCCACCAGAATGCTTGACTGTCATTTTGAAGTTTACTGTAAAAAGATGTGTAAAAAGACTGCTTTACCTTGTATCAAAGAATCATATCTTAAGTGATGTCCAAAGGAAAGATCTAATAAAATCTTTGAGGAGTGTACTCACTTTTGGAAGAGACGTTATATGTGTGTGCTTTTACACATCTGTATAGTGATGGTTTCTGTACTCTTTTTAGCATGAGAAGGTTTTGCAATGACTGAGTTTCCTCGAGACAGGCCGGCTCACAGTTCATTGTTTAGTAGCACGCCCACCCTCATGAAATACCAGAGCCCTCGGGTTGACAGAGTGGATGCTTCCTTCTTGGTTGCTGTGGGAATGTAGAAAAAGCCTGTCCATTCACCATCTGGTGGTTGTTGGTCAAGCTGGCTCTTGTTTAATTCCTCGCTGTTCAAGTTTAAGGGACCACAGCGTCTATTTATGTTTGTCCCACTAATGGAGTCTGGATTCATTTCATGGTTTTGTGTAAATGTTTACTGTGTGACAAGAAAAGAAATAAATCTAAGTCGTAACCATTTCTCAAAAATGAGCATCTCAAGCGGATGGTGAAGTTTTTGTAAACAGCTGGAGTGAAAACTGCATGTTTAGTCTGAGTTGTGCCCGAGCTGATCTTCCTGTCTCTTTTTTGAAGCAAACGTAAAAAGAGAAGTGACTCCCTTACTACCCCAGGTGGGTAGCAACATATTATGTTTAAGTTTTGTTTTGTGGATAAAATGGTACTTCTAGGGAATGTCATAAGTCTGTTATTTCAGACTTTGCATGTTGTAATAGCCTGGATGACGATGCTGCTCTGCTGATGCGGATAGCATGGGAACATGAAGAAAGGGTGGTCAGTATATATGGTCTAAAACCTGCGCATCTTATTATATTATTTTTTAATCGTTCCAATTAACTTTTCAGATATTATTGTTTAGTGTAAGAGACCAAACAGTCAGGCAAAACGTTTTCAGTTCATATTGCAGGGTTTTATTACACAAACAATGAACTCCTGGGCAAAATATTTGTCTAGGCCCATAAAAAGGTCTACCAAACATAACTAACTCTAAATCACAAGGCATCAACTAAACACAACTGACCTACCACACAAAGAGGCAATGGAAACATTTAAAGTGGCTTGGAACACAATTAACACCAATTACAAAATACATGCAGATGTCAAACAACAAAACCCAAAAATCCCTTCTGGATGCAGGTCTCCTCAGCCCTCAGTCCCAGCTTTTCCCAAACAGGAAGTTTCAAATTAAGGACCGTTCCAATACCCCAGGTATAACCATATTTATTATGCAAAACCTAAAGTGCTAAAAACGTGTGCACACTATATAAAACAATGTAAGGTTACAGCAAAACAAATTTTGTCACTGAGCAAAATGTTTTGTGGTATGTATTATTTGATTTTAAAAAACAAATAATTGTTGTGCTATTACCTGTGTTTCAGTGCTTTGATTTTGTATATGCAGAATGCCCAATACCCCTGAGCTCCCCTCCCCTCACTCCCCTCTTCTGCTCCACAAACTTTCTGAACTCTAAATCACACAAACTGACCATGCACCAGTCACTCTGTGCAGCTCTGGTCTGCCATCTACCTCACTTTCACTTCGTCACTTTAAACTTAAAACTCTGTTGCACTATTGGTTTTTGCACTCTCCTGATGTTGCACTCTCCACCATGTGCCCTTATTTGTATATGGTGTTTTTAAAATTGTATATTGTGCCTTTCTTTTTAAATTGTATTTATACTCTGTATTCGTTACTGTTACTGTTTTTGTATTTAATGTCAGAGAGTAACGTAATTTCAATTCTCTGCATGTCCTGTACATGTGGCAGAATTGACAATAAAGTTGACTTGACTTGACTCAGCTATTAATGTAAGATTAATGACCACCCTTTCTTGTGACCCACCCTTTCTTAGTTCTGGGGCAGTGAATGAATGTCTAGCGGTTAAGGAAGCGCACCTGTAATCAGAAGGTTGCCGGTTCGAATCCCGATCCGCCAAGGTGCCACTGAGGTGCCACTGAGCAAAGCACCGTCCCCACACACTGCTCCCCGGGTGCCTGTCATGGCTGCCCACTGCTCACTCAGGGTGATGGGTTAAATGCAGGGGGCAAATTTCACTGTGTGCATCGTGTGCTGTGCTGCTTTGTATCACATGTGACAGATTCAAAATATACATCAGATTCAAAATACAGATGCTGGCCTACAAAGCCAAACACGGAGTAGCACCATCCTACCTCACAGCCCTTATTACACCTCGCACTGCACCTCGTATACTCTGAGCCTCCAGTACTGCTCGCCTGGTTCCCCCATCACTAAGGGTAAAAGGAAGACATTCATCTAGACTCTTCTCAGTCTTGGCCCCTCGGTGGTGGAATGAACTTCCCCTTGAGGTCAGAACAGCTCAGTCACTGAGTATTATCAAACGACAGCTCGAGACCTTCCTCTTTAGAGAATATTAACTTGTAACATTCTTATTGTCTAACTTATGTACATAATCTATGACAAGAGTGAATAAAAAGATTGAATTCTTAGTTGAGGGTCCTAATGAACTAGAACTGATCACTTCATCGATGGTAACTTGAAAGCACGTTGTAAGTCGCTCTGGATAAGGGTGTCTGCCAAATGCCTTAAATGTAAATGTAATTGTGTGCACCGTGTGCTGTTCTGCAGTATATCACAATCACTTCACTTTCACTTTTCACTGAAAGATGAGATATGTAGATCGAGCTGCCGTAATGGAAAATTATAATGTTTCCTATGCTTATAGGATTTTAGAGTATAAAAACAAATTGCATTCTTTTTCTGTGCTTTTTCTATGCACGTACAAAGGTGTATTTTGACTTAGCATTTGCAGGAATTAGTTTGTGGTTTTGGAAGGTCAATCTTCTGTAAAAAACAAGAATGGAATAAAATGCTTATCAGGGTTTTGTCCTAGCTCTGTGAGCTGGCCACAGAAGGAGGGTAGGATTGAGATATAAATTCATGTGTGTACCTTAGTCAGACATGCTGCGCAGCAGTAAACTTTTTCAGTAAACTTTTTTTCCTCGCCAATTTGGGTTATTGGAATCTTTATTTTCCACGACAATTTGGTGTAGTTGATTTCACACTACCCGAGAAGGAATGCCGACCAGTGACTGATCACCCTGATTTTCCTGAGCTCCAGTGTGCGGATCTCATGGAGACTGAGGGCTGACCCCATCTCTGGGCTCCTGCTGGAAATCCATCCAGATGGATAAGTAATGGGAAAGATGAGTTGAAGTCAAGACGGTGAAGTCAAGGTTGGTTAATGCATGGAAACAACAAAATAACTGATTGTTACTGTGGGAGGGAGAAGCGAGAAATAGGGAAAGATATATATATGGATTTTCATTCCATATATTCAGACTTTCATTCCAAAGTCTGAATATATGAAATGAAGTCTGAATATATGGAATGAAACTTGAATATATGGAATGAAGTCTTAATATATGGAATGAAACCCGAACATATGGAATGAAACTCTGAATATATGGAATGAAACCCGAATATATGGAATGAAAGTCTGAATATATGGAATGAAATCTGACGTCATGCAGTAACACTGCTAATAATTCTACCAACATTCAGTATAGGACTACTGATGAAGAGATTTTTCAATAGTTCCACATCAGGCGAGCTTCCCACCGCCATTCCTACATAAACCTCCGTCTTTTAATACAGAAAAGGAAGTAAACAGGGAGGAATTACAGGGCAAACTAACTTCAGCATTTTAAATCCGATATACCAGCGCTGCCCGATCCCAACGCGCCTTGCAACGTTTAGATTCAGGCTGCACACAATTTTATTCTCTTCTATTTTACACTCGTCGCTGCCGGTGCGAGTACCTCCGGCGCCGTTTTAACGTGTAAAATCTGTACCAGCTACACCGGGTTCATCATAAACTCAACTCACTATAGAGCACAATCAGCCACAGGGACGATTTTATACAAATTACAGCGCGGTTTATCGTGTTTAATTTAAGACACAAATGTTCTGCTAACTTTAAAAAGTTCAGATTACATTAATGTATAAAATAGAATAGAATAAACTTTGTGTGTGCAGCCTGAATCTAAACGTTGCAAGGTGCGCTGGGATCGGGCAGCGCTGGTATATCGGATTTAAAATGCTGAAGTTAGTTTGCCCTGTAATTCCTCCCTGTTTACGGAGGTTGTAGGTAGGAATGGTGGTGGGAAGCTCGCCTGTTTCGGTCAGTGCGGGTGCTTGATGAATAAGCAGCTACTGTCGCTGCATTAGGTCTTCCACGGTGAAACATAAAATAAATCTCTATGCTGGTAGAATTGTTAGCAGTGTTACTGCAAGCATTAGCCAGAGCGTTTATTATGTCGTCGCTGCTTAAAATTGCTGCCACTGGGTTTGGTGCAGAATCACTCGTGGTGAGACACAATTCACCTGTTTAGCGAACTAACATTCTCAAAATGGCGCCAACGGCTTGGTGACGTCAGATTTCATTCCATATATTCAGACTTTCATTCCAAATATTCGGGTTTCATTCCATATATTTGGGTTTCATTCCATATATTCAAGTTTCATTCCATATATTCAAGTTTCATTCCATATATTCAGACTTTCGCTCCAGGGGCAGTGGTGGCCTAGTGGTTAAGGAAGCGGCCCCGTAATCAGAAGGTTGCTGGTTCGAATCCCGATCTGCTAAGGTACCACTGAGGTGCCACTGAGCAAAGCACCGTCCCCACACACTGCTCCCCAGGCGCTTTTCATGGCTGCCCACTGCTCACTCAGGGTGATGGGTTAAATGCAGAGGACAAATTTCACTGTGTGCACTGTGTGCTGTGCTGCTGTGTATCACGTGTGACAATCACTTTCACTTTCATATATTCGGGTTTCATTCCATATATTCAGACTTCATTCCATATATTCAGACTTGCATTCCATATATTCAGTTCCCTGTCAATATATATATTATTTATTTCCTGTTTGGCTTGCCATAATATATATATATATATGCCAAACAGGAAATAAATAATATAAATGAGGGTCAGCCCTCATCCCTGGAGCAGTTCTTATGACCCGCAATATTTTTATATCAGGGATGACAGATCCCAGTATTTTAGGTATCTTCACCTTATCAGGGTGGTGAGGTCTCATGCCCTTCTCCATATGCTTCTGCTTCACAGGCACTGATGACGTTAAAGGTGGACTATGATCTGGACTCGGCTCCCCCACTTCCTCCCGCCTCAAATTCTCCCCCAAAATTCATCTGTGACTTCTACCACCTCCGCAGGTGTCCAGGCTTCCACAACGTCTCCAAATGTGTGCCCCCTCCCGCAACAATGATTCCAGACTCACCCACCCGTCCAATCTTGCTGATGATCCTGGACCGTGGGAACGTCTCCACTGCTCCATCATCGAAGGACCGAAATCAGCCAAAGTCCGTCAGCTGTACGTGGGCAACCAAATTGTACAACGCCAGAACAGGGCAGTGACACCCTGCAACCTACATGTTTACACTCTCTTATCAAATCTCTAGAACACCCTGTACCACAAATACAATTACACTGGCACTCTCCAGAATCTGCACTGCACACACATGCCGAACATAACACTCAACTCAGAGTTCCAACATGATGGAAGCCACCACACATGCTTCTGAACAATCTAAACACACACACACATACATATGCTCACCTCTCTCATAATGCCTCCAAAGCATTCCCCACATTCAATTATACAGACCACTTTAGTCTCCTTTATGGTAGGTATGGGGGCCACATACACTGCCTTGTCCCCACCTCCAGCGTTGGGAGGTCTATTACATCCATGTCAGCATCAGAATTTCACTGTGCCTCTGCCATTCAAAGGCAAAAGCACCACCCCTTTCAGTTGTCTAAGCCTAATATGCAGATTAGGCTTGATTATCACACCAATGTCTGCTGGGTTCATAGTCACACAGCCCTCGACGATGAGCAAACCACGGTTTCCTACGCTGTAGTTCCTCCAAGGTGTCTTATGCTTACAAGTGGAAGATGACTATGAGAGGGATTTCTTCCAGTCCCCTCATGACAACTTGAGAATTCTGTATATGTTCTGGGATTGTAAACGTAATGTGTTGTCTGTTTGTCCTCTGAGCAGTAACGATTTTTGAGATTCTCATCAGCACCCAATGTCTCGCTCTCTAAGCCTCCTGACTAGAAGTGGCATGATTTGGTAAGATTCATGTCTGCTCGTCATGCTCTGGACTGGACAATTTTGATTTGTGCCCATGTTTAAAACAATATCCCCTCAAACAGGAAGCCATTGACTGCATTGTTACAAGCAGCAATTATTGTCCCTGACACCCCTATTCCCAGTCAAGAAAATCAGGGGCCCATATAAGCCCATAGAGTGGCGGTTTATACAGGACTTAAAAGCTGTCAATGCCGCTGTTGTACCCAGGGCACCTGTCACATCCATGCGGGCATGACGCGGCGGGTGAACGGAGAGCAGGACGAAGAGTGACGAGGAACGAAGAATGAAGGACGCTTTCACCTGACATCACGAAACCGGGGTTTAATTGTGAATCACAAGACAGGGGAGACATCCAAGACGTAGACACTGGTAAACATGGAACATAACGTTAAAGACCTGACAGCGGACAGAAACGAACAGGGCAGCTTTATACAATTAACACAGGTGAAAACGATTAGGGAACATTTCACACGACAACAATGAAACTCCATTTCGTAACCCCATTTCGGACCGGATCGTGACAGCACCGACAGTGTCAAATCCACACACCATTCTCAATCAAATACCACCGAGGCCTCCGTCTTCACTGCTCTCAGAGATTACATGACCTGGAGTTGACTATGGGTACTGTCCCTCTGCAGTATGTTCTGCCCATCTGCTGAGCAATGTCACTTCTCTGCCCAGATGGTGGAACTGGTTGCCCTCGCTGCCCATTCTTAACTCTTCTCAGGTCTCTGATCTGTTGGACACCATCCTCCTGCCCACTTCTCTAGCTATGGTCAAATGCACAGCTTATTCGGGCAGCCGTGACCCGGTGTCTCTTGACAATGACCTGCTGACAAAGCTGAAAAGGCTTTCGCCTCGCAGCCCCTCCCGTTGTCATGCGCCTCCCTTTCGGTCCCTGAACCTGACCTCTCCTCTCTTGCAGCTGTCCAGTCTTTTGCCACCCCTGCGGAGTGTCACTTCCTGTGTTCTTTTTCCCTCTGGGTTGTGGTCTGCACCTGACGACTGCCCTGCCTACCTAGATATTTCTTTCAATTTGTCGAGAAGTATACTCATGAGCCATGTGTCCAATGAGGGGATGTTATCTCAGTTTACAGCAGTATGGTTCACCAAAGGTTTCAGCACTTTTGCCGATGGGTTTTGCAAGAAATGTCTGAAGTATTCCCAGCTGAACACGCTGACAGCAATGCAGTCTCCAAAGCCCTGATCACCGAAATCATTCCTAGGTAAGCCATTCCACTCTCAATCTGCAGCGATAATGGAACACACTTTGTGAACAAAGCATTAGAACACTTCAGCGACATATTGGGGTTTCAGATGAAAACACATTGTACCTACCACCCACAGTCTGGGGGTGCAGTAGAACAGGAAAATGGCACTCTGAAAAACAAACCAATGAAGTGTTATGAATTCACAGGTTTACCATGGACCAAGCCCTCCCACTGGTCCCACTGTGTAAAATATGTGTAACTGCAAGGTATAAAGTGAAAAAGTGAAAAATTTGTGCAAGAGTAAAAAAAGAGTAAAGAGTTTGTAAAGAAGTAAAGAAGCTCCTCCTCATTCTCTCTATGTTGGACTTCAGGGAGCAGAAGCGCTTTCCTGATCGCAGCAGAGAGAACAGTCAGGGGGCTCAAAGCACAGCCCTGGGGAGCTCCAGTGCTGAGAGTGATTAAACCTAAAGATGACAGGTTGGCCTTGTCATGGCACTGCTGGGCATAAGTGCACCCTATCAGCCACCCACCTCCAAAACCTCTCCCACACTTATCACTTTGCCTAATAGAAAACAAAGGCACTGTCCGGAGAATACAGTGTCAGAAGCTACTGTCCGAGGGGTCTGAAACTTAAACAGATGTGAACACATGCACAGAACACATCTGTTTATGACTGTATTCATAACTGACTGACTGGTACTCATCAATTCTCAGCTGTATGCCCTTTGCTGTGGTGGTAGTAGCCTAGTGGTAACACACCCGCCAATGAACCAGAAGACCCAGGTTTAAATCCCACTTACTGCCATAGTGTCCCTGAGCAAGACACTTAACCCTAAGTTGCTCCAGGGGACTGTCCCTGTAGCTACTGATTGTAAGTCACTCTGGATAAGGGCGTCTGATGCTCAACCTTCTCTAAAAGTTCATCTGCCCAGGACAGACACCAGGCCCTCTCCTTCTGATCGGATTCACGTCCCACTGTAGCCTTGTAGCTCATGCACCTTCACCAATTTCTGTGCCTCTGAGAGTGAGGCTAGATCCCTGTTCATCTGCGTACTACTAGATACTATATTGTTGCTCCCCTCAAAAAGAAAATAAAACAAAAAAGTTAATAACTTGGTATAAGGATCTCACACTCGCTAAAGCAGACCGCTCAAACATTAGAATGTAAATGGAATCGAAGTAAATTGGTCAGATTCCAAATAGCATAGAAAGAAAGTCTTCTTAACTATAGGAAAGCTCTTAGCTCACCTCGATCGACATATCTCTCCTCTCTAATAGACAAGAACAAAAATAATGCTGGTGGCCAAAAGTTTAATGAAGCTGCCTCGTAATCAGAAGGTCGAATCCCAATGCCCACACACTGCTCCCTGGGTGCCTGTCATGGCTGCCCACTGCTCACTTAGGGGGATGGGTTAAAAGCAAAGGACACATTTCGTTGTGTGCAACATGTGCTTTGCTGCAGTGTATCAAAATGACAATCACTTCACTTTCACTTCAGCCTTCTTAAAGAGCCTAAGCTAATTAAACTAATCTCATTATCAAATCAATGTACTTGTATATTAGGTCCGCTTCTTCAAATTTCCTTAAACAATTAGCACTTGATGTTATAAATCCTATCCTTAAAATTAAGAATTTGTCACTTAACACTGACAGTGTACCAAGTTTGTTCAATGTAGGAATGTAGTCAGCTTTCGAATTATAGACCAAAATCCAACCTCACATTTATATCTAAAATGTTGCAGCAGCTGTGCGCATACCTAGACAGCAACAACATTCATGAAGTATATCAGTCAGGATCTCATCATAGCACTGAGACAGCACTGGATAACGTGGTTAATTACCTGCTGTTGGCCTCTGATCAGGGCTGCGTCTCGTTGCTTGTCCTGCTTGACCTGAGTGCAGTGTTTGACGCCATTGATCAAGCCATTCTCCTTGACAGGCTAGAGAATGTTGTTGGGATTAAGGGATGATGGGATTAATATGATGATGGTTCAGATCATATTTGACTGATCGGTATCAGTTTGTGGACATTAATTGTGATTCGTCTTCACATACTGTCATTAGCACTGTATTTCATACTATATTCTGATATCGATTTTGCTGTTCTCCTTGATAGGTTAGAGAATTTAGTTGGGATTAAGGGAATAGCCCTCTCCAGTTTCAGGTCATATTTGACTGGTCGCTATCAGTTTGTGTTCTGGTGGATTGTGATTTGTCTTCACATGGTAGAGTTTGGTGTTTCACAATGTTCCGTGTTAGGTCAATTGCTTATAAATGTTTCTTTTAGATCACGTTATTTGCAAACCCAGTATTAACTTTCACTGCTATGCCAATGGCAGAGTTGTGTGCATCAGCATTGCCAGATGAGAGGCAGCAGCTGAATTGTCTGAGGGACATTAGACAGAGGATGCTCACTAATTTTGTTCAACCCTGTTCAATCCTGATCAGACAGAAGCTGTTGTACTTGGGCCTTATGCAGCCAGACACAAGCTGACTTTCTACAAAGGATCTAGCTGTCCTTATTGATGCAGGTCTAAATTTTTTTTCACATGTAGATTTTATCACTAAGATAGCGTTCTTTCACCTTAAAAATATTGCAAAGATAAGAAAAATTCTCAATACATGAAGCAGAAATGTTGGTTCATGTCTTTAATGCATCAAGGTTAGATTACTGTGTCACGTCTACGGACTTACGGGGGAAGGAAGCGCAGAGGTCTGACATGTTGGGAACGTCCACGAAAATGCCGTCCCTCCTGAAGGGGCGGAAAACTAGGGTATTTATGCGCCGTCAGGATTGGCCACTGGTGATTAGCACAGCTGCAGTCAATCCTGACATACTGGAACGCATTACTTTTTGGATGTTCTGGTAGGTGCATGAGTAAACTCCAGCAAGTTCAGAATGCTGCAACAACATTTCTAAACTGTAAAAAAATTCTGTAAATTTACATAGAAAGTTAACAGCAAAATTCTGTTTTCATGAAATATCAGTAGGTTGCCGTTTTTTACAGTGCATTGTGGGAAGACTTGTTCACTTCAGGTTATTGATCAAACAACAACAGTATGTCACTGTTATTTAATGGTATAATCACAGCGAGCTAAGTCTGCACCTTTACCTATGTTTGTCATATCTTAAAAAATATTACAGTGGAGTTTTTTTTTTAAGTATTTCTAAAAAAATTATGTTATAGAAACAGCAACCGTTGTCGTAAATTTCTGGCTACACACAGAAAACAAATTATTTAAAATTTCATGATTCATTGACTTAAAGCAATCTAATTCCATATAACTGAGTGAACAACCTAAAATAATTAGTGCATCTTCCATTTTGACACCTATTCTGTGCACTGTATAGACAAACAGATATTAAATGTTGAAAATATGTATTTTGTGACAATATTAAGAAAAAGGAAAATAAAAGTATACATTTCTTGCTTTAATTGATACATTGTTGAATATTATTAGCACATATGTTTTTTGGATAGATGTCTGCCACTCCTGCTGACTTTGAGAAGACTGGTAGGTTACCTGTGACACCTCAATTGATCCTGCTTGGTAAGTATATGAAATATGATAACCTTACTCTCTTGTTGGCTAAAATATTGAAACTGCAAGGTTTGTAGTTTTGGAAAACAATATTATATGATTTTGTCAGTGCCTGCATAAGTTTCTCACTGCTTTTTCTCTCTCGAAGGTTGATCATTTATAAAATAATCTGTACACTCCTTTGCAGTGGATGAAACAACTATATCATTCTGGTCTTACATTCACTGCACTGGCTACCCATCAAATTTAGGAAATCTGAGTGAACTTTTAGTTATTTATGATCTGCCATGTTCCCCTGCATTCTATGGGTGTGGGCTCCATGCTTGTACCCAAAGTACAGAAAGTCACAGCTGAACTCTAGGGCTTGTCAAAGCCCATTGAGACATATTGTGTGTGATTATGGGCTATATAAAAAATATATGTGTTTGTTGTTGGTGTGGCGTCAACCACCAAAGGTGAGTGGTAGGCGAGATAGTGGGCTGATGCCTGGAAATGGGGGGTAGTTAGAGCAGTGCAGGGGGCGTGTTGTGATCTGAGGAGAATTCCTCCCTTGTGGCTATGTGTTCTGTTTAATAAAATGTAATAGAGATTGTCCAAGTTTCACCTCTCTTTCCTCTCCATCACCTACCTTTGCTACAATGCTACACACTTATATCACTACAGTGTCACTAAGGTAGAAGAGGTGAGTGTGTGAAGAGGTGAGTCAATGCTCCTTCCCTAAGTCTGGGGTGTGTCCCACACAAACATCGACACACAAACATACTTCCAAGAGGTCAGGATTCCACATATGTCAGAAAAAGAAGAAAAGGAGTGAAAGAGACAAAAGAGCTATGGGACATTCTGTTGGGTCCAGGTGTGAACAGAAACGGGTTTTTAAAACAGCTAATATTATGACGTCAGGAGGGTTAAAAAAAGTGAAGTGATTGTCACATGTGATACACAGCAGCACAGCACACGGTGCACACAGTGAAATTTGTCCTCTGCATTTAACCCATCACCCTGAGTGAGCAGTGGGCAGCCATGACAGGCGCCCGGGGAGCAGTGTGTGGGGACGGTGCTTTGCTCAGTGGCACCTCAATGGCACCTTGGCGGATCGGGATTCGAACCGGCAACCTTCTGATTACGGGGCCGCTTCCTTAACCACTAGGCCACCACTGCCCCGTGTTAAGGTTAAGGATAGAATGAGGAAAATCATTTCCACTGATGTGTGTTTGAGGACGGTTAATTTCTCATCAACTGTCAGAGTTACTGGGGGCATGGCTGAGAGTGTGAAAGAGACTGAGCTGTCAGAAAATGAAGTGTGATGAGGAATGTTGATGTTTCTGTGTGGGATTAACAACAGCTCTTGTTTGTCATTCTGCAACAGGATGGGACCATGTGTCTCTGTTTCTGTGTTTGCAGCTCTAATGCTTCATCTGCTGAGTGCGTACACAAGTCAATGGACACTTACATGATAAATGAGATAAGCACTGCAACACAGTTGTAGGCTGTCCCCACAGCATAGCACATATATGAGTTCCTGGAGAAAGTTAGGCTCATGCAGTGAGTTATGGCTACCCACAATCCCCTGAAGACAGCTGCTATAATGACTTCTACTGAAAGCTATATGAGCCTGTTTGTTGTAGAGGAGCACTGCAATGATAATAACAGAAGATGAAGTGGGTGCAGAGTATACATAACTGTATGCGTGTCACCCTTAAAAACTTGTACAAGCTTGGGGAAGGTGTATGGGTATGGGTCGTACAAGTGGTACAACATTATGTAAGTAAACAAATCAGTTTTGACCATATATTTGTATTTGATGACAGTCCGGTTTTAATCAAAGGGAAAGGACTGTCATTAAGACTCTTTTTGTTTTCTTTTCATTCCTAATTCATTCCTAATTTATTCAAAGTTATTCAGTGGTTTTATAAATATACACTGCTATTATTAAATACTTTGTTCTTTACATAGTTGAATGTGCTGACAACAATATCACACAAAAATGAAGGGAAATCAAATTTATCAACCCATGGAGGTCTGGATTTGGACTCAAAATTAAAGTTGAAAAACACACTACAGGCTGATTCAACTTTGATGTGATGTCCTTAAAACAAGCTAAAATGAGGCTCAGTGTTTGTGGCCTCCATGTGCCTGTATGACCACACTGCCTGGGTATGCTCTTGATGAGGTGGCAGACGGTCTCCTGAGGGATCTCTTCCCAGACCTGAACGAAAGAATCCGGCAACTCCAAGACAGTCTGTGATGCAACGTGGTGTTGGTGGATGGAGTGAAATTGAATGTGCTCAATTGGATTCAGGTGGACCAGTCCATAGCATCAATGCTTTTGTCTTGCAGGAACTGCTGACACACTCCAGCCACATGGGGTCATCTCGGTACCAAATGGCAGTCAGGCATTCTCTGGCAAACACATGGAGGGCTGTGCGACTCCCGACAAAGAAATGCCACCCCATGCACATTTGTGGCCTGCTGGAGGTCATTCTGCAGGGCTCTGGCAATGCTCCTCCTGTTCCTCCTTGCCCTCCTATGGCCTCTCCTGATCTCCTACACTGTAAACCCAAACAGTACTACTAACTTATAAAAAATGAGAACACCATAAATAAAATTGGTTACATAGTTTATTGAACTTAAAACTATAGCATTTTTTTAACAAATGACTTAATGTTAATTTTGCATTGCTCATCATTTTTGAGTATACATTGCCACTGAAGTGATATTTTTAAGTATACAGAGGGACGTTCAATGACATCATCTACGTCAGGACGTACGGCATCGTTCATACTGACGCTACCAGAAAACATAACCAAGATGGCTGGCACTCATGCGAGGCTTGACGCATGTAAGGAGATTTGTAAGTAAATGTTTTTTAATCTTCTTTTTATTTTATCATAATAACTATATCTTTTAAGCATGTTTCATGTTTGGCTTTGCTGTCTTTTTATCGGTATCAATAATGTTGAAAGCTCCACAAGCGTCTCTGCAGTGCGTTTTTAGCGACCTGTTCTGGAAAATGCAAATTTATGCTTGCCTTCAGCTGTTAATGTACTTGCGGCTAGCTGTAACTTTTATCCATTACGTTAAGGATAATGACACAAAGTTAGCAATACATTGGAAAAATAGTTAATAATAAGAGTTGTGAAAACTAGGGATGGTAGAGACACCAGCAAGCTGGCAATAACATTTACATATTTTTGGCCTGGTAGACTAAAGTGGATGCAGAGTCTGTGAATGTGGTATCCTTTTTTCGTTTACTTTAGATATTTTTAACAGCTTCACACATAACCCTGCATTGAATATTACTAATACTAATTCTAATCAGCCATAATATAATAATGTGAGAATAACTTTAATTTCTGTATGTTTAAAAAATGTTAATAAATATGCCATGCCTGTTTTCATCAATTGTTTTGTTTGTCCTCCAGACGATGGCAGCACCCCAGAAATTCATGCTGCGTGTTGACATTGCCACAGATATTGCAGTGAAAGTAACCAGAATCAGTGGATGATCTAATCGCCATACTGCGAGAGAAAGTAAAGCCAAGACTGGATTTTGAGTTTACCCTGCAGTATGAGGATGCAGATTTTAATGGACAACTGAGCTATCTGATTGATATTCAAGAGTTACCAGAGAAGGGAACACTCAAAGTTGTTAGATCAGACTTTGATGCCAGCTCACTTGCAAGTTCTGATACAGAAATCCTTCCTCGTGTGCCTGTAAGCAAGCGTCGGAAGACCTGGCCTGACGTTTTTCCTATGAAGTCGAGCATGTGCTTGAACAGGGCAATATTGTATATGACAGATCTGGAAAGGCACTGAAATTATCCAGGGCCCAAAAGCACAACATCCTACAGAGCATGGCATCTGTAATCCATGGTTTCAAACCTTACCCAAGTGACAGGGATGTGGGTATGTCAGCATAGGCTCTTGTTAAAGCTCATCCATGCCTTAAAGAGCCTGGACGTACCATGCTAGCCAGATCTGGATCCCTGGAGATGTCGGTCAACACAGGCAAAAGAAGTAAGAACAATCCTGACAGCAACCCTCCCCACTCCAACATAAAACGAGCAAGACGAGCAGAAGTGAACTTCCTTCCAAACTTTCCAAAGGGACAAAACCAGGCCAGTTTGGAAGAAAACCTGTTGTTGATAGATAATTTAATGCAGATGACATTTTCCCTTCGTTGCCAAGAGATCATTGTTGAAAGACTTCCTGGTAAAATGGCCAGCACTTCAGATTGAGTCACAGGTAAAACAAACACTAACAAACTAGTTGTCAGTGAGACTTGAACTATTGGAGTTTGTTGCTGTTTATTAGCATTTGGCATTTGTTGAAATTTGTTGAATGTGTGTGAATTGGCCAATACTTAATCTTTCAAAGATAGCAAAAACGTTTTTGGAGAATAATGCTTAACTTCTATCAAGATGATTGCATTGTATGTTCCTCTAAGGCTGTTTTGATGTCATTTATACATTTTGTGTATTTATATGATTTTGTAGGTTTGTGCATCACAAACACCAATCTTTGAAACTAGTTCTATGCCAAAAGGTCTCGGAGGTGCTGCGTGACATCCTCAGGATTTATGATCGTGAGGTGAGTTAAAGACTGTACAACTCTAGTATTGAACCCAGAATAACTTTGCTTGCTTGTTCATTGTTATTTTTGCTTGTCTTTCAAGGAAATGCATGATATCAACATAAAACGCACTTCTTCATGCCCTAGCAGTATACCTACGTGAAGATGACCCACAGTTTTTTAATACATTGAATGTGAGTATTCAGTGCACTCACCAAACAGGATCAGTTTTTGTGCTTATCAGGGTTTTTTTAATCTTAGCTTCATTAACAAATTTCCATAACAACATATATTCAACTTTTTTTCTCTACTGCAAATTATCTGTATGTTCTTGTCTGGTTTTTAAATTTGGGCCAATTCAGTGTAAACTGAAAAGGCCTGCCTGGTTAAGTATGATACTATATTAAAGTGATAGTTAACCAAAATTTTCTGATGATATAGCTGATGATGTAATTCATTACTAGACATGTTTACAGTTGGACCCTCTTTGTGCATTCCAGGTGGAGGATTCGGATGAGCCAGACATCACTGGTACCCCTCTTGCCCTTGTGATGGAAGTAACTGAGAACACTGGTCCTGTCTGTTTCAATCCGACAAGGACCACATCCCAACGTTTCCTGAGGCTTTTGTGTTTCTCTTTGGGTTAATGTATGCATTACCCAAGAAAATTGATTCACACCTTCACATTCATCCAGAAAATGCTGATGGGGCTTGATGATGGTAAACCTCTGAAATCCTGCTTACTCAACCTCAAAAATGAACTATTACGTACATTGTAGGCAAATTCCATCTTGTCTACAAGTGCAGTTCTTAAGTGCTTGGATGTTTTCATTGAGTAGGTTGTGTCCTGTCCACCAAATCTATCTTGATTTTACTCTGGGTTTGTTAGTTGTTTTACAAGTGTATATTGTTAAACATGTAGTTTAAACATTTGGTAGGTTGTCACTTCTTCTGTTTATCTCAATTAGTTTTATAAGCTAAACATTACGTTTACAGCAGTTTTACATTTAGTAGGTTGTCTTCTGCACCAGATCTACCCCAGTTGCACTCTTACAACAGAAACTTGATATTTGTAATCAGATTTTTTATTTTAAAGTGAAGTGATTGTCACATGTGATACACAGCAGCACAGCACATGGTGCACACAGTGAAATTTGTCTTATTTATTTTATTTTTCTTTCTTTATTTTATTTTATTTATTTTGATTTGCCATGTTGCAAAATAATGGCAATGGATGTAAAAAAAAATTGTAATCACTGGTTTAACAGTTTCCAATTTAGTTTTGTTACCTGTTTACAGAGATTTATATAAACAGTCATACAAAACAGACAAAGAATTTAATAGTAAATAAAAACCCTTTAATTATATGTCAACAGTTCTGTGTGTGCTTATTTTTAGTATTTTGAACTCAAATATGTATCAGGCTATGAGTTATTCAAAATGAGTTTATTTCTTGAATAAAGCTTTATTAAGTGGTAATTAATTAAAACCATTGAAACATAACTTTAGTGTACAGTTTTAAGTACACTGAACTTAAAATAAATAAAAAAGGAAAGAAAAATATTTAAGTTTAGTGTAATTGTAATTTTAGATATGTTTACTTAAAAAATCCTAAATGTTTCCAAAATGTTTTGAGTACTCTGAACTTTGAGTTTTACAGTGTACGGTATCTCCTGATGTACTGGCCTTCAGAGTGCTTCTTGTCAATTGTTGTATTTGTCTCTTCTCTTCACCTCTGTCCTCTATCAAAACCCCCAAAAAAACTTCTCCCCCTGCGCCCTGGCTCTCCGATACATTGTGCAGTAATCGAAGAGTAAAAAGAGCAAAACTGGAAGCCTCTGCCCACAACCCTCAAAAACTACACAACATATTGTTATCCCTACTCAACCCTTTGACTCCCCATGCCCCATCTTCCCTAACAGCTTATTTACCTGGACAACTCACAGCTCTCTCCTTCTACAACAGCCCACAACCTTGGAGTAACAATAGACAACCAATTCTCCTTCTCAACTCACATCAGCAATCTTTCCCGCTCATTCAAAATACTGATGCTGGCCTACAAAGCCAAACATGGAGTAGCACCATCCTACCTCACAGCCCATATTACACCTCACACTGCACCTCATATACTCTGAGCCTCCAGTACAGCTCGTTTGGTCCTCCCATTGCTAAAGGTAAAAGGAAGACATTCATCTAGACTCTTCTCCGTCTTGGCCCCTCGGAGGTGGAGGTCAGAAAACCTCAGTCACAAAAAAAGATTGTATGCATAGTTGGGGGTCCTAATGAACCAGAACTTATCACTTCATCGATGCTAACTTGAAAGCACATTGTAAGTCGCTCTGGATATGGGCGTTTGCCAAATGCCTTAAATGTAAATGTAAAAATGTACTGGCCTGTCTCCTGTTAGTGCCTCCATGCTCTGGACACTACACTGACAGAAACAGCAAAACCTTTTGCCACAGCTCACACTGATGTGCCATCCTGGATGAACTGCACTACCTGAGCCACGTCTGGGGGTTGTAGACTCCATCTCATGCTACCTCTAGAGTGAAAGTACCACCATTCAAAAGTAATCAAAACATCAGCCAGAAAGCATCAGAACTGAGAATTGGTTATGTCTTGCTAATTGCTTTTTATGTCTTGCTAATTGCTTTTAATTTGCTTTTAGCAGTGTATTTTGTGGCTAGGTGCATTGTTGGTACAGAAGAAGATACATGACACTTGTGATGGACATAATGTACTTCATGCCTGAGATGGACTTCAGCTGAAGAAAAAGACTAATCTGGCTTCTCAAAATATGCATAAAGGTAATATACAGTGAGTCAATACCACATTGATCACTTAAAATAAATAAATGCATAGAAAATAACATTGAAATGAGAATGAGATGAGAAAAGTGATTTAAACCCTGTCCCTTGCTTAATACTCTGCCTCACAGTAATTCTAGATGTCAAGTCTTTAACCTGAAGGCTTGAGAAGTAATTCAGAAAGCGCCCCCACATGGGGGATGGAAGGGCAGAAACGGGACATCTTGCAAATGGGATTTATTACACAACAAAGGAAAAACAACACAAGGGCCAAAACTGGGGAAACAAATGGGAGAACTAAAACGAACCCGCAGGCATGTGGCGATTGCCAGGTTTATAGATAAAAACACGTAAAGGTATGGGAAGTAACCACATAAATCTCACAGCATTGTTCTACTTCTCAACAGGTCCTTATAACAGGGCTCCAGTCATGTACACCTAATTAGCCATTTACATTTACATTTATGGCATTTATCAGACGCCCTTATCCAGAGCGACAATCAGTAGTTACAGGGGACAGTCCCCCTGGAGCAACTTAGGGTTAAGTGTCTTGCTCAGGGACACAATGGTAGTAAGCGGGATTTGAACCTGGGTCTTCTGGTTTATAGGCGAGTGTGTTACCCACTAGGCTACTACCACCCCATGGCTGGAGCCCTGCTGTCGAGCTGCACCCAGCCATGACAGAGCCCCTCCTCTACGGGCTGCCTCTGCATGTCCCCTCTGACGTTTCCTGCATCGCTTCCTGCCACCCCCAGGGAGTCGTTCTCGGACCATCCGACGACCACTTACAGTACCGCAGGGAGGTGCCTTCAGAGCATACCTTCTGAGGTGCCTTTGTTGTGTATTTGAATTGTCTCTCTTTTCATGGTGTGTTGTCCTCCTGTGAATTGTCGTGTAGTTGTTGTATATAGCACTTTAGGTTTGATTGGTTGTTCACTACTCACTGTAAATAAAAGCACAATATTTCACTTGGGCCTGATATCTGTGTATTCCCACCACACACATTCCCCTTGGTTGTTTTCCCAACAACAACATTTATTTCTTATATAGCCCATAATCACATACAGTATGTCTCAATGGGCTTTGATAGGCCCTAAAGTTGACACCCCCCACAATTGACCCTTCTGCACACAAGGAAAAACTCCACAGAGAACTCTAGGAGAGAGAAAAAAAGAAAGGAAGAAACCTTGGGAAGGAGTGATACAGAGAGGAACCCCCTTCCAGGGTAGAGTGAGCCTGCAAATGGTGTCAGTGCAGGGCTGGTGATGATTTGTACAATATAATAATAAGTCCTACAGTTGTAGGGTTGGAGAAGTCCAGAATGTAGTCCAGTGTCATGGTCTAGATTACGTGTCCATAATGATGCTACTGGTCCACTTAAAGATCCCTGAAGCTGTAGTTGTAATGGTGGTGGTGGCTGTGGTGACCCTCTGGTTCGTTTCATGCTATGTCCTCATTTAGCAGTTGTCAGGAACCAGGATTTATTTGCTGGTCTCTTCACTGGGGTCTGCCAGTAGTCTGGGCATCTGATTACGTGTCTCGGAGAAAACAAACAGAAGCAACGGCAGACGGTGGCACTGTACGACCGATACTGAAATATGTGGTAATAGTAGTATATTGGCCCGGTACCCTAACTAGGACAGCCTAACTAGGGTGAATTTAACTTTGTCTGTGTCTGTGTCTAACAGGGGGACTCTGTGATAAACTGGACTTTATAATTGACACTGTGTCAAAGTGAAGTGAAATGAGTGTCTAGGACTTTAACAAAAAGCCAGAGAAAACAGATAGGCTTTGAGATTGGAATTAAACACTGACACTGTGTCTGAGTCCCGGACACCGACAGGCAAGCCGTTCCACAACTGCGGAGCTCTATAGGAGAAGGATCTGCTCCCAGCTGTGAAAAGTAGGATTTTGTAGTCAAATTTTCTAGTTCTAGTTAGAACTCTGGCTGCAGCATTCTGTACTAGCTGGAGTTTACTCGAGCACCTTCTAGAGCATCCAGACAGTAATGCATTGCAGTAATCTTACCTTGATGTAATAAATGCATGGACCAACATTTCTGCATCATGCATTGAAATTATATTTCTTATTTTCGGAATCTTTCTAAGGTGAAAGAATGCTATCCTAGTGACATTATCTACGTGCGAATTGAATGAGAGACCTGCATCAATGATGACACCTTTACTTCAATACTTGGTGAAAAAGAAAGGCTATCCAGGGTTATGGTGTAGTCAGCCAGCTTATGCCTGGCTGCTTGAGGCCCAAGTACAAGAGCTTCTGTCTTGTCAGGGTTTAACAGGAGAAAGTTGGTGAGCATCCACTGTCTAATGTCCTTCAGACAATTCTGTATATTGTTTAGCTGCTGCCTCTGATCTGGCATTGCTGACAGATATAGCTGTGTGTCGTCAGCGTAGCAATGAAAGCTAATACCGTGTTTGCGGATGAGGTCACCTAAAAGTAACGTGTATAGGGAAAAAAGTAATGGACCTAGGACAGAACCTTGTGGAACACCAAACTCTACTTTACTATGTGAAAACAAAACACCATTGATGTCAACAAATGGATATCGCTTGGTCAAATATGATCTGAACCATTCAAGGGCTGTTCCCTTAATTCTCCCCAATAACATTCTCTAACCTGGTAAGGAGAATAGCGGTATCGATAGTCAAACGCTGCACTCAGATCAAGCAGGACAAGCAGCGAGATGCGTCCCTGATCAGAGGCCAACAGCAGGTCATTAACCACTTTAACCAGCGTTGTCTCAGTGCTATGATGAGGTCTAAATCCCAATTGATATACTTTGTGGATATTGTTACTGTCTAGGTATGCGCTCAGCTGCTGGGCTGCGACTTTTTCTAAGATTTTTGATATAAACGGAAGGTTGGATATTGGTCTATAATTTGAAAGCTGACTGCGATCAAGATCAGGCTTTTTATTCAGGGGTCTAATGACTGCTACCTTGAACGAAATTGGTACGTGGCCGGCGCTAAGCAACGAGTTAACAATTTTGAGGATGTAATTTATAATATCGGGTGCTATTTGCTTAAGGAACCTTGTTGGAATCATTGATTTGACAACGAGATTAATTTAAATAATTCATGCTCTTTAATAAGGTTGAAGCGTTCTAATCGGTGGTCAGCTATTTGAATATTATTTTCC
Organism: Denticeps clupeoides; assembly: GCF_900700375.1. NCBI lineage: Eukaryota > Metazoa > Chordata > Actinopteri > Clupeiformes > Denticipitidae > Denticeps > Denticeps clupeoides. The sequence goes on from NC_041708.1 coordinate 14,032,135, forward strand.
ATAGAAATATCGGTGGAGCTATTTGTTGTGCTTTTAATCTTATCTCTATTCGCGACTATTTTAGTATTAAAGAAATTCATAAAATCGTCGCTACTAGACAGGAACAATTGATAACATGGATGGTATGGATTTTTTTTATCATCTGCATAAAGTGATACCTTGTGTTCAACTCCACTCCTCCAGATCCCAGTACCAACAACTACGGAGTGTGATGGCAAGTGGCTCTAGCAAGAGCAAAGAGTAGAGGACTTAAAGGGAGGTTGGAGGTTGAAGGATGACGACTGGTGGGAATTAGTAAGGCGTTATGGCAGAGATATAGTAGTTCAATCCGAAATTGAATTTCCCTAGAATTGTAAATAAGTACTTCCATTCCACTCGATCATGGACTCTGTGTGTCCACGAAAAACTTGACCTGTTCCTGTTAAAGTGTGTTATGAGTTCTGGCAATCACCATGCACCTGTGGGCTCGTTTATGTTCCCCCCTTTATTCACTGTTTTCGGCCACCGCGCCACGTTGTCCCCAGTATGTCCCACCTCTGCCACCAACCACCATCTCAAGCCACACGTCCTTCTTGTCCCAGGACCCTTCAGCAGAGCAGCAGGTACATGCCAGTCTTTCATAAGATCCTGTGGCGTTTACATGGCTGCTCTTCCCTCCCTTTCAGATGCGGAGAAGATCACCACTATCAGAATGGGTTTCTATCAGAATGGGTTTTCAGGACTTCCTGGAGAGACTGAGGGCGGTGTTTGATCGGCCAGGGCCACCACCACCAGTGCGCCAGTCAGGATCAAGAAAAGAAAGAAAAAGTGCAAGAAAACCCAGCACTGAAGGGTGGCGAGAAGATTGCGCCTCCTGTGATCCTGTCTGGGTCCCCTGAGGAGGTCCCAGAGAACCCAGAGAGGGAGCCAGATGACCCTCTCTTCTGTCTGTCTCTGTCTGTGTGTGTGTGTGTGTGTGTGTGTGTGTGTGTGTGTGTGCATGGCATTTGTGTCCGTATGTCTCCCCCACTTCCCCTCTTTGTGTCCACCAGATTGTGACCCAGCATTGGGGCCAAACCCCATGGAGGAAGTTCTGGTTCCAGGATGAGGTGGATGAGCCCCAATGTACCACTAAGTCCAGCCAGGGGGCTGCTCCCCCAAAGTTTTTTCCTCCTGAGGGGAGGGTGGGGAAGCGACAGAGCTGGGTCCTCCGGTAGCCGGTGAGGAGGGCAGGCCAGGCATGGGCCTGCAAACGCCTCCAGAGGGGCGGAACGCCACAGAGCCTCCTGGAAGAAATGAGGACCCAGCTGGGACAGGCAGGAAGAGGGCCTGCTTGTCCCAACGGATGCAGAAGGGGCTAGCCGGATGGTCTGGCAAAGCCCCCACATTGGCACCAAGGCTCCGGGGCCGCCATGCGGGACCACACCGGGGAGCCAGCCGGAGGGACCGGGGCCGTCATGCTGGACCACGCTGGGGAGCCAGTCTGAGGGTCCGGGGCCGCCGTGTTTCTAAGTCTGTTACTTTGGCAGTGAGTTTTGTGTTGTTTTCGCAGTGTTGTTTTCGCAGTCTTAAATCATCCGCAGCCAGCTCCCAAGACCCTAGTCCATTTTCCACCACAGACCTTCTTCATCAAACTTAGTTTCTAGTAATCAAGAAGATGTTTGCCTTTCTGTGCTGTTGTAGTAGGGAGGAGATAGCCACCATAGTAAGCACAGGTGTCGCATCCTCCTTTTCATCCGCCATTTCAAAGCAAAAGTAAGAATGGCAGCAGACAGCACAGACTTATATTGTGCAAAAAGTACAGGGATTGGACTGCTAAGGACTGGGGTAAAGTTATTACAGGGAGTGCAGAATTATTAGGCAAATGAGTATTTTGTCCACATCATCCTCTTCATGCATGTTGTCTTACTCCAAGCTGTATAGGCTCGAAAGCCTACTACCAATTAAGCATATTAGGTGATGTGCATCTCTGTAATGAGAAGGGGTGTGGTCTAATGACATCAACAATATCAGGTGTACATAATTATTAGGCAACTTCCTTTCCTTTGGCAAAATGGGTCAAAAGAAGGACTTGACAGGCTCAGAAAAGTCAAAAATTGTGAGATATCTTGCAGAGGGATGCAGCACTCTTAAAATTGCAAAGCTTCTGAAGCGTGATCATCGAACAATCAAGCGTTTAGTGCTAAACACCTCTGGGAACTCCTTCAAGATTGTGCAAAGCAGTAATCAGAGCAAAGGGTGGCTATGAAGAAACTAGAATATAAAACATGGTTTCAGTTATTTCACCTTTTTTTGTTAAGTACATAACATGTTCATTCATAGTTACATAACATGTTCATTCATAGTTTTGTACTGTATCTAGAGTTGGTATGGAAAGTATTCAGACCCCCTTACATTTTTCACTGTTATATTGCAGCCATTTGCTAAAAGCATTTAAGTTATTTTTTACCTCATTAAATGTACACACATCACCCCATATTGAAGGAAGAAAAATGCAATCTTTGACATTTTTGAAGACTGAAATATCACATGGTTCTAAGTTTTCAGTCCCTTTTCACATTTAATACAGCCATGAGCCTCTTTTTGGGAAAGAAGCAACAAGTTTTTTCACACCTGGATTTGGGGATTCTCTGCCATTCCTCCTTGCAGGTCCTTTCCAGTTCTGGCAACTTTCTGCCATCTCCCGACTGCATCTCTGGAGCTCAGCCACAGTGATCTTTGGGTTCTTCTTAACCTGTCTCACCAAGGCTGTTCTGCCCTGATAGCTCAGTTTGGCTGAACCTGAACTTATTTGTGAATTGTTAAAGCTAGAGAGTTTCAAGATAAAGAAATTCTAATAAAGATATTCTGATAGTTTAACATTTTAAGTTAAGGAATTTGGCAGTAACAAATGAGATACGCAACCTATAGATGTGTTTGGAGATTACATATTTTTTATTTACACATTTTTCTTTTAACTGTCTAAAAAGCTGTAATAAATAGTGTCACATGACGCTGCTCATGTGAAAGTGAAGCGATTGTCATTGTGATACACTGCAGCACAGCACACGGTGCACACAACAAAATATGCCTGGGGAGCAGCGTGTGGGGACGGTACTTTGCTCAGTGGCACCAACAGTGGCATATATGGATTTGAACCGGCAACCTTCTGATTACGGGGCAGCTTTCTTAACCACTAGGGCACCACTGTCCCTAAACGTCATCCGGGAACATGTAAATGAGTCGTGTAACTGCATTTAAACCGGCGTGAACATGTGGTCGGTGCTCTGTCATTGTTCGGTTTGTCATTCTTTGACTCGGCTCATCCAACGTAAATGGTCTGTCTGATCCTGCCCTCTTGTTAATTCCCTGATGTTTAACCCTGTGAATGCCAACATCTATAGGTATTGCGTCTTTTGGCTGGCTCCTGTTCACAGATCAAACAAGTGGACAGTCACTCGTCCTTGTTAAAAGCCAATCTAGGGGGTCTGGCCTATAACGAATGTAAAAACAAAAATGAAAACCTACTTAGACGAAACTGAGAAATTTAACAAATGTTTTATTAACCAAAAATAACTATATAAATAAATAATAAATACATACGAAACAAATTACAATGAATAATGACAAAACATAACAGGAAAACTGAGAAAAACAAACAAAAACCGAAGCTGGCAAACACAACAAGTCGTGTCGCCTCCTAGGGGAATCGCAGGGGAATCCAGAAGGGATGCAATCGGGAAAAGCTAGGGAGGCGGGCACGGTGGATGGCACAGCAAGCGCAGCCCTGTAAAAGGAACTTGAGGCCCCTTTTATTCTGGCTGTCCACAGCAGGAACAGGTGGGCTCAATTTGCAATCACCAGGCATCCTGCAAACACAACACAAACACAGAACAGAAACACACCACAAAAACCAGGACGTAACACCCTTTTCGTGCTGCTCCAACACGAACTGCTCTCCAACAGCTGCTCTTCTTTCCTGTCTCCTCTGCTGTCTGTGCACGCTTGACAAATAGTCATTTATAAAACCTTTACATAATGTGTTTGTGTGATTCTACATACGTTAGTACATCTGTGAAATCAATTCACATAAAATAATCAAGACAATTGTGAAACCAGGATTATTTTTCTGACTATAATCATACCAGCAAATGTTCTAATCCCACCAAACTGCAGGGAATCGTACTAGGGTGACGATTCATCTTCTAACATGACAATGACAACGGAATGGCTTCAGGAGCAATCTGTGAATATCCTTGAGTGGCCCAGTTAGAGCCCATACTTGAATCTAACATTCAATCATCAAATGGCTGTCTACCAGCACTGCCCATCCAACCCAAATGAGCTTGAAAAAAAACAGCAGGAAAGAATGGGAGAAAATTCCCCAACACAGGTGTGTGAAACATGTAGAGGAAAATCCCAAGAAGAACTGATTGCAGGCAAAGGTGCTTCAAGATATGTATTAAGATATAGCTGTGAAATGTTTAAATGTTTTAATGTTTTAATAAATGTGATAAAATGTCTTTAAACATGTTTTCACTTTGTTACTATGATCCATTTTGTATAGTGACACGGTACAAGAAAAACAAACATAAAGAATATTATTATATATAGCTCATAGACTCATCATAAGAGGCCTATTATTGTAGATCAATCATTTGTTTACTCTGTGCACTCTTTTTATTTTTGTGGCTATGACCGGTTTATGTCAGTAATAATCTGTAGATTATAGATAGATAGATAGATAGATAGATAGATAGATAGATAGATAGATAGATAGATAGATAGATAGCCCTATGCTATTATTTTTAGGCCCACATTATTATTATTATTATCATCTGTAGCGGTAGGTAGACCAATCATCATTACTAGGCTATTGTTATAATTGGCAGTAGCACTAGACTTCTAATGTTATTATGCGTATTATTATTATGCGTAGTAGTAGGCCTATTATTATTACTAGGCTATTTCTATATAATTATATCAGGTTACATGCTTTATTGTTGTTGTTGTTATTATTATTATTATCATCAGTATAGGCCTATTATTATTACTAGGCTATTGCTATAATTGGGAATTGGCACCAGACCTCTCATATTAATTTATGCTTAATTATTGTTGTTATTACTAGGCATTATAGTAGGTATCTTCTGAATTTTTTACAGAAGCTTGCATGTAGGTGATGTTAATGTGAGACCTGAGCTTGCTTTACCTTGCAAAGATCATCAATTCTTGGCTCAATGTTTGATAAACATAGTCTCAAATCATCCTCGATTTGTGCATGATTGCGATGTTTAGTTTTTTTTGCAGTCATTTTTGGGAATCTTAAAGGCGATATTCAGGATATTCCTGCATCAATGCTGTCCATTGAAGCTGTCACTCTTCAGCTCAATAAGCTATTCCTGCATATCAATTGATAGCTTGTTTGCTGTGCACACAAACTGATCAAGAACCCTCGCGAACCCTCACAAAAATCCTCTTTAAAGTACATCACATGAGAAATGTTTTCTCATTGCTCAGCTCAGCTCAGACGCTGATTGAAATAGGGAGAAGAAATCGTGTGACGTGTGTGCGTGGCTGCGTGTGTGAATGTATTTCCCAAAAACGTAAGGAAATCTTTAATTGTAGACTATATTCCAACTAGTTTATTCGTTTTATACATACGTCATAGAAATACAACCTCACATTGTATACGTTTATAGCCTCTGCATCTTCCGTCCGTAAAAATGAATTCGGATGGTTCGATTTTCTGCATTTTTCGTATTCGTAGCAAATATTTTGAGGGCTGTTTTTGATGATTGAGAGCCCCCAAATCACAAATATGAAAAAACAAATACGACAGTAATTTTTTTTTCTTATATTTTCCTCCCATCCTATAGCCTACTCGTGTGAGAGTGTCCCCTCGCAAGAGTGTCCCACCGGTTGAGAACCACTGGCTTAGACAATGAGTAGCTCCCCTGAAAAGACTAGATTTTTTTGCTTGTCTGTGTTAATTTTTCCATCTTTGCACATGTCTGCACAAACCTGAGTAATTACATTTCATTCAAGTATTGTTCCCAGATCAGTGGCAAACCAGTGAGAAACCATTGCACATCTTTCTGACTCAACTGTTAAATCTGAGAGCTCTGGGACTCGGGATGTACAGCCGTGCATGGATTTCATCACATAAACCTCCAGTCCTAATCTGTCCCCTGTCCCACAGGAAACAAAGCTGAGGAGCACATGAGTGGCTTTACTGGGCTGTCTGGGTAGACAGAGTTTGTTTAAGGGACAGGAAATTAGCAGCGGCGGGTCTTCCTGACGTGTTTATACAGCATGTGTGATTGGTGATGTCCGCTGGGAGGAGTGTGACAAATGGATAATGCTTCCCTCCAACTATGATTTTGTGTAATCCCTTTCTAGCACTGATGCACTGACTGCTGTCTGTATGTTATAGTTTAATAATAGGCATTGTCATAAACAAAACTAAATCGGATGTACATTAGTACCTTGTCTACTTCAGTTTCTGGAGGCACCATAGAAGAATGCTGCTGAAACTGTGAGGACACAGGGTCGTGGGAGGATAATGTTCAGGAATTACACAATTACATAGAGTCAGACAAACAAACATAAAGGGAACCCATTAGACATCCAGTCATTTCTGTGGGTCTGTGATGAATTCTGTCACCAAAAATACCAATTGTAATAATGTTTTTATTGTCTAAGTTTGAAATGGGAGAAGCCCATAGTGACAATTGATTTCAATTGTCACTATGTTCCAATATATGTTCCAATATATTGTTTTGGAAGGAGGACAAAAATGCTTGTCTCACACAATGGGAATAAAAACAACATAAAAACAAATACAAACAGAACACACATACACACCCCAAGATAAGATTAAGAGTGGACATGGCTTTCATAGATTTTGGACAGCTCATATGCACCCCTCAAAAACGTTCCTGGGAGGGCTCCCAGGTGGAACCATGGACAGGGAAAACAGACAAAGAGAAAAGGCTAATGGTGAGGCTTCACTGGATTTCACAAAATATATCAATAAACTGAAGAACTGACCAGAACAGGATAAAAACAGAAGGCAGCTACAATTATTGAAAAAAAAAACAATCATGTGGGCATAAAGTGAACACGTCTGTGCCAGACTTCTGCTGTTGATGTTATGGTGAGGGTCAGAACGAACTGATTCAAGCAGAGGTCCTTGTGAATGTGTGAAGTGGGCAGAATGTGATCTGTAATGTATATGTACAGGCTGTGCGTAGAAAGTCTAACTGAATATTGGATGGATCTGTGAAATGTCAGGCTGGAATAAGATCAAGTGTGTCAGGTGCTATGGATGGTGTGATTTAACCACTGAATGCTTCATCTTTTTAATGATGGGATGGGAAAATAAGGTCCGGATCCATCTTCATATTCTGTGCTACCAATGACCTGAACTCCAGGGAACTGATCTGATGATTTGATTTGTCTTGACCATTACTTTTATGATACAATTATGCTTTAAAAGACAAAACAATGGTCCAATGGATTTTATTAGCTTTTGAGTGACTTTTGACTGATTGTCACAGTCACTCTCCCACTCCAAGCCCCCAGGAGGCATGTGACAGCAACAGGTGTCAACACTGGGTGCTGGGCGCTCTTTGATGGGCTGATGAGGAGCCACCCTGCAACATTACACAGAGAGATAGAGAGAAAGAGTGAGAGAGACAGACAAACAAACAGAACATACACATACTCTGCCACGGGACGTCACACACCTTTCCCTGCTAAGCCCGGTGTCCACTTCCCTTGCACTGCAGCTCACCCCGTTTCCCCCTCCTGTTCCCACTCACTTGCAACCTCTCTCTGGCCAAGCGCCTCCCATCCTCTCCTCATTCTTTCCCGGTGCTGACCCCCTCTTCCGTGTACCATCCTAATCTCACTATGTCTGCCCATGTGTCCTCAAACTCAGGTGTTACATTTAACTGCCTCAGATGCATTTAACCAACTCTTGAATCATCAACAATGCTTTCACATTGTGTTGATTCCGCAGTATCATCAATTCTCAAATTTTTGCCTCACCCTGTGTATATTCTCTACAGGTAAAAAAAAACTATAAATTGCTAAGGATGTGAAAGACTCCTGATGAACTAGAAATAATGGATGAACCATGAATATCTGCACTTGCTTTACTGTCCAATTAATGCTGACTGAAACTGCTCTTTCAGTGTAGTACATTTGTAAAGTATTCAACTTATTCAACATTTTGTTATGCTACAGCTTTATTCCAAAAATGGATTAATTTGTTTTAAAATAAATTTCCTGATAATTCTACACACCCATAATGACAACAGTAAAAAAGTTTACTTGAGGCAAATTTATTACAAATAAAAAACTGAGAAAGCACTTTTTGCATTCAGCCCTGTTGCTTGCATTTTAGTCTCTTTTTTAGTAATGCATTTCTATTTAACCCAGTCAATATAGTGTAAGTAATTAGTAGAATAGACCAAAACATATAGACTCAAGAATACATCCATATGTCTGCATCCATTGCAGACACACAAGATGCTCTGATTTGGTCTATGTTCTTGGACAACACATTGACAAAAGTAACACTAGTGAGACCCTTGAACGTACACACCTCTAATCTATACTATAATCTGTTATGGTGGCACAGTGCAGGATGGATGCAAACACTCGACTCCAAAAAAAGGATTTAATACATGAGACCTGAAACATATAAGCAAAACATGCAATTTAACCTGTGCACTGAATTATCGTAATGAAAAATGTACACATTTGTGACACCCTGAGGTCATGGGGCTGTCACAGCAGGACACCAGGCACCTGATTGATCTCGGCTGCGCATCATCCGGCCTGATCAGTCAGGGCTTCATCAAAAGAGAAGAGGTGCCACTGGAGTACCCGGTTACATTAATAAGAGCATCAATTAAACTGTGTAGTTGTTTTTAGTCACCAAAAATACCAATTGAATCCCTGTGGGTTCAATTTTGTTGTTTTTATTTCCCTGTGTTTGGACCTCATGCCTTTTAGTTTGTGTTTCATATTAAATCCCATTTTTCCCGATGTCCCGTCTGTGCACTTTCTTCCTCCCTCAGCCAGTGGTAGGGACAGAATGTAACGCCCTCAGTCACACAGACGAAGAACAAGTACGCAGAGGAGAACCCAGGCAGGCTCCAGACAGAATGGCCGGAATACTGCCCATGGGAGTGGATCACCCCGGAAGCTCCCGATGAGTTTTACAAGGTGAGTGCGCAGGTGAGTGGACCAAGGAGGCCAATCACAGCAGCGAGAAAGTGGCGTAGACGTTGGGCACTAAGAATATGCCCCCACCATGTTCGCAATGCTGGACGATTACCTCTGTGCACTGCGAAGCCTCCGTGTCATGGGTGGACGGTGCAGAGTCTGCACCTCCCTGGATTGTTGCAAGTGTGGTATGGACTCATGTGATTTCCTGGTGTGCGAGGATAACGAGAGCGAGGAAGATAGCGAGAAGGAGCTTTGCGGTGCGGTGGAGTGCTGTATGAAGGCCCTGGCCCTGCCTGGAGGTAACCCAGTGTGGTGGAAATTCTGCCGTCTGGGGAGCTGCAATAAAGGAAGTCAACTGAATTGATTATCCAAGTTTATTTTACCGCGCGCAAGGGGACCCACAAGAGAACTCCCCCCGCTTGATTACAGTTCACAAGCATTTATACATCTGGGGTGTACAAGGTCGAAAAGCAAGCTCGCACCACTTTGGACAGTGGCGCCCATCAACGTCACAGAACCTTTCTTTTATCAGTTTATGTCTAGTTTTTGCGTCAAACTTTTGCATCAACAAGGTCAGACCTAAGATACACAGTTGTTGTCTTCATGACTAAAGGTGAAACACGTGGAGTGTTCGGGCCTACTAAATTTTCCTTCCACACTCCACACTTTTTTTTTTTTTTTTTTTTTGATTATCCACTACTATAGGCACAAAAATTGTATAATATAATAACACAAACAGTAAGGGGAAAAAAATGATTACAAAATGATTAAAAGTATGCAGCAAATTAATGCAAAATTACAAAGTAACATAATATACAACCAGAAACATCAAAGTATACCACTCCATCAAGGGTTTAAGGTAACTCATCACAGGCAGTTGTATTAAAATTAAAAATATAAACTCAAAACTAAAGGCGAGAAATTAATTGCAAAACCCAACAACTTAATCAACAACAAGTAAATCAACCAATGTCTAGCGTATTAGATGCTCGCATCAGTCTCCTCCTCCGAGGAGCTTGATTCAAAGTATAACTGACCAAAGTTTACATCATCGTTGTTGGGGTTCTGGGGTTTGGAGTCCTGTTGGGGGAGCCGTGAATAGAGAAGAAGGGGAACTTTTTGACCTATGGCAGTATCAATAAGTCTGACTAGCAATGCTCTAAGACAGGGGATGCAACAGCATCCACAGAGAATCAAGACAGAGGAGAATACAGCAAGGGCCATGCAGATGGAGATAGCTAGATTTTTATATTTCCCAAACATATTGTCCCACATAGAAGTGTCAATTCCTGAGTGTTCGTTCAATTTAGCACTGAGGGTTCTAAGCCCATCTACTGCACGAGTCAACTTTCCCAGGGGGGCCGTGTTGTTGGGGATAAAGGTGCAGCATTGGTCGCCGAAAATTGAGCAAACTCCGCCTTTCTCCGCTAATAACATATCAACAGCAATGCGGTTCTGGAAGGCCATAAGTGAGGTGGCTTTAAGTTGTTCATGTACAGCCTCAAACCCGTCTCTAGTAAAGTTTGATAAACGCTGCACATTGTAATGGATGTAATTGATTCTGTCAACATTTTTGTTAGGAGTTATCCAAATCAAAATTGATTCAAAGCCTGCAGCTATTTGATTAACTAATTTGTATTCATCAGGCACCCCTCTGGGAATACCTATGGCATCAATGTAAGTTGTGTCAGGGGACTCAAGTGAAAACAATGATCTCCTAGTTAAACGGGAGTGAGCATTGGAAAATGAGACTGGAACTTCCGATGCGGCTACTGGGAAAACAGTCACAGGTAGGATGAGAGTAGAAGGTGTGCAGATACCTGACCAGTTTTTAGGTAAAGTGGGGCGCAATGTTTTACCACCACACCACCACCAGATGTCAGATCGATCAACTTTCGGGGAGTGAGACAGGTTGTGGGTTGATACACAATATGAAATATTCACAGTACCGACATGGATATTACCAGGGGAATGGTTAACGAAGCAAGTGAAATTGTTACGAGCTACTTCAGCATCAAAAACAGGGGGAACATCGGTTTTTGGTCCAACAGGAAAAGGGAGATCCCAAGAAGAGCACAAAGAATCAAGGTTATCTTGAGTCATAAGTTGGATAAGACAGGTAAAATTCAGTTCAAGTGGAGTGGGGACAACCTTCAACAAAGGGCGGGGACCTAAACATACAATGCAGTCAGATTTCGTAGTGTCACCAGTAGCTTCTGCGAGTAACAACCAGTTATTCGAGTGGCCAGATATTCCTGTGGTCAAATCAAAATAATCATCAGTAGTTAGGTTAGAAATAACACTGACACCAAGGGAGACAGATGTGGTACTCAAGGTGGGCTTGCTAGTGACCTGAATAGGTTCCTGGCATAAAATAATAGGGAACGGGGCATCGGTACCTCTAACATAAGTCCGTAAGTAAAAAAGCCAACAGTCACTTTGTTGACCGTCACCTGACATGTCAGATGGAATCAGGCTTGTCTTTGTTAAGTTTACAGTAATCAGTAGGCTTAGTCCCGAAGGGATCAGGTGAAATAGGGGTCTTTGATGCAGTGCCCAATTGGTAGCAGTATAGGAGCTCCAATCATATCCGGGGGGATCTGCTACTAAGGTGGACCAGGAGGTGTGCAGTTGATCATTGGTCATGTACCACGGGTAACCTGCATAGTCAATAGCTCTATGTCCCTTGAAGGACAAACCAGTTAGTGGAACTGAAATGGTGGCATAGGAGTTAATAGGAAAGCACACTTGTATGAAAGACCTATGAGCATGATTAATATGGCATTGGGAAGCGCCAGTTGGCAGATCAGCAGTTCTCCTTCTTCGTGACGGAGGGTAAGTAGAGGGAGTCCCAGAGGTCAAGGAGGGGGTAGAGTTGGGGGTAGAGGTGGGGTTGGAGGTTGGGCTGGGCGGCGGCTGGTTGAAGTATTCATGCCACAGCAGGATGGGGAGTGTAGTGACGATGCTGATGAAGATGAGGCAGCACGTGGTTCTTCTCAGGGGCCAGCCATAGTCGCGAAAAAGGTGCCAGGGGCGAGGCTGATCCATGATGGGCTGGGTTGGTAGCTTGGCACGCTACTTGTCGCAGTAAGGACACAGGCTTCCGTTACTGATCTTGCTTGAGTTCGCTGTCTTCTCGGGTTGGAGGGTCTTCTGGTGGCGCTGGTACTCTCTTGCAGTGGGACGCGTGGATCCACGTGGCTCTCTCTGCAACCTTGACTGCGGTGTGAGTTGTCAGGAGGATCTGGAAGGGTCCCGTCCAGCGTTGGTGGTGCCACTTCTTTCTCCGGAAGCTCTTAATCAGGATGAAGTCTCCTGGCTGGAAGCGATGGAGTTGGGTCTCAGCTGATCGTGGAAGGGCAGCAACCACCTGGGAATGGATGTCTGATAGATGTTTGGTGAGAGACGCACAATAGGTTAGCATGTCATTTTCACACAGGGCAGTGTTCAATGAAGAAGTTCTCCTGGGGGAAGAAAGGCCTGTGTTAGGTGGCATTGCGAACAAGATTTCATACGGACTCAAACCAATTCTGCTTCTCTTTCTCATTCTCATGTACATCAGGACAAGAGGTAGAGCTTTAACCCAGTTGAGTCCCGTATCTGCACTACATTTAGCCAGTTTGTTTTTCAAAGTGCCATTTTCTCTTTCCACTGCTCCTCCACTAGCCGGGTGGTATGCACAATGTTTTCTGACATCAATTCCGAAGTACAAAGAAATCTGGGTAATGGCTTCGTTAGCAAAATGAGCTCCATTGTCACTTGAAATCTTCTGGGGAATGCCCCAGCGAGGGATAATTTCACTCAGTAGGGCTCGCGCCACTGCAGAGGCGTCAGCTTTAGCTGTGGGCAATGCCTCCACCCACTTTGACCACATGTCTACCATCACTAGGCAGTATTTTTTCCCTTCGGCAGGGGAGAGCTCAATGAAATCCAGCATCACGTGCTCAAAAGGCCTAGATGGAGCTGGATGTGCGGCCTGTTATGTGTTCTGTGTCTGTTTTCCTGCGTTGTGTGAAGCACAAATCATACATGATTGGCAGTATTTCTGTGCAAAGACAGTGAAACCTTGTGAACCAATGGTCTGCCATGGCAGACATCATCCCTCCTTTCGACACATGGTCCAATCCGTGAGTTAATTTTGCGTAATGGGGAAAAAGAGCAGACGGTAGGCAGGGTTTCCCATCAGGGGAGATCCATCCATCAGGGGTTTTAACACAGCCTGCTGATGTCCAGAGGTTTTTGTCCTGTGTAGTGGCTAGGGATTGCACAGCAGAAAGAGAGAAGTCGTCTACCGAAAGTATTGGAGTGGAGGAAGCAGAGTTGGCCTGAGCCTGCGTCAGAAGAGGGAGTGGTGAACGTGCTGCGGTCTTTGCGGCTGCATCGGCTAGGGCATTACCTGCAGAGATGGAATCAGAGCTGTTAGTGTGAGCAGTACATTTACACACCGAAATTTGGCTTGGGAGCAAAATTGCATCCAGGAGGTCTGCTATAAGAGCATGGTGAAGGATAGGTTTCCCATCGGATTTAAGAAAACCCCTGTGTCGCCACAGGGCACCGAAGTCGTGAACAACGCCAAAGGCATAACGTGAATCAGTGTAGATGGTGACCGTTTTGTTTTCAGCTAAAGTGCATGCCCGAGTCAAAGCCACTAACTCCGCCGCCTGAGCTGAGTGACTTGAGGGCAAGGGGCCAGATTCCAAGGTTGAGTGGTCATCACAGACTGCATACCCAACGCAAGAAGAGCCATCAGGTTGGCGGGAAGCTGATCCATCCACAAAGAGAACAAAGTCAGGATTTTCGAGTGGGCTGTCCAAGAGATCAGGCCTGGGAGAGCATGACAAAGAAAGCTCAGCTATGCAATCATGTGGGTCTCCCTCATTTTCTGTGGGGAGAAGCGTCGCTGGATTGAGAGAGGTGCATTTCTTGACTGTAACATTTGGAAGACCTAACAGGCAGGTGTGATACCTCAGGAAACGAGGTAAGGTGAAATGAGATGTTTTGTGTTCAGACAAGATCAAAGCTACTTCGTGTGGAACTAGCAGGGTGAGAGGTGAATAGGCCACAATGTCTCGAGAGGCCAACAGGGCTTTTTCTGCTGCTGCGATGGCTCTGAGACAGCGAGGCATTCCTGCAGCAACCGGATCCAATTTGCATGAAAAATAGGCTACAGGACGGAGCAAATCACCATGTGATTGTAGGAGAACAGAGGTCATGCAGCCAATTTTTTCGTCAACAGTTTGAACATAAGGTTTTGAGGGATCGGGCAGGCCCAACGTGGGTGGAGATTGTAGGGCCTGTTTCAAAGCTGAGAAGGCAGTCTCTGCGTCAGAATTCCACTGCACCTGAGAAGACATCGGTTTTGATAGAGTGAGGGCAGTTATAGGCTTGCAGAGCTCAGAGAAATTTGGAACAAACATTCTGCAGTAGGAACAAAGGCCAATGAATGACAACAGCTGTTTCACAGTAACAGGACGAGGGGCTTGTTGGATGGCTGTGAGGTGTTTGGATGACAGGTCTTTGCCTTTTTCACTAATAATGTGTCCCAAAAATGTAACTGATTTGGAGGCAAATTGCATTTTGGAACGGCTGGCTTTGTGACCTTCTGCCGCCAAGTGGTGTAGGAGGGCAACAGTGTCCTGCACGCAGGTGGACCGGGTGGGGCTGCACATCTCCCCGCACTGCACCAATCTCGTTTTGATCAGCAGTTGCCCAACCAGGGGTGCAGGGCTGATGATGGGTAGTGAAATGTTCACGTAGCTGACCATACTGCGCTGGGGTCATGTGCCTTAGCAGGACTCGGGCCATTTCGGTGGATGTCGGTGTGAATTCTCTGATGAAATCGTTCACGGCTCTGGACAGGGCCGCACCCCCTCGATCTGCATTTGGGAGGTGCTTAGAAGAGTTCAGAAGATCTTCTGTTGTCCATGGCCTGTATACAAACGCAGGATTACCTCCTGTCCCAGCGACTTGAATCATGGGGAGGGTTGCAGTTGGGGGTTTTGATGGTTCAGATGATGCGGTGGCAGACCGGGTCTTGGGTGGAGAATATGGGGCGGCTGCTCCGGCGGTGATTCTCCCTTCTGAAGTTGAAGCCATGACGTCATCATGCTGTGGTGGTTTCTGCTGTTCTTGTAACGGTTTCTCCAGCAGGAGTTGCTGCTGTTCCAGTGGGGGTTGCTGTTGGGGGTAGGGCGGAGGGGTGGAGTCCAAACTCAGGTCGACTTGCGTGCCCTGTAATGACGGATACAAAGAGGCAGGTGCAGTATCAGAGATTTTTTTTTTTTTTTTTTGTATCAAGGTTCAGCGTGGTCTCCCCTTTTGTTTTCTCTCCCACAGTCAGCGCGGTCAGAGTTTTTTGGGTGTTTTGTCTATCTCTCCGATCGCCCTCTCTTTCCCATAATTTAAAACAGTCTTCCATTATAAGCATCTTCCGAATTACTTTACTTTTAACTTTTTTTGACTGCAGTATTTTTTGCTTGCTGCCCTCTAGCCCCTCCTTAAGCTTTTTTAGCTGAGTTTGACTAAGAGACCCACCCGCAGGAAAACCGTAATTCTCATGCCAGTCCACCAGATGATTACACACATCATCACCATATTTCTGTTTCATCTGTATCATTAACTTAGTTTCAGGGCCAATAGGAATGTCACTTTTCCCACTTTTATTTCCCTTTTTTTTTTTTTTTTTTTTTTTTTTTTTTTTTCCCACACACGCAGCTTTCTCGAGCTTGCCCCGGGAATTCACAGCCCAACAAAATCAACTGCTCTTGCTAAGAAAGCTCACAGATAAATAATGGCTCACAATTTTTCCCGTCTCACGTTGTTCCCTTTGTGCTCTTGCCTTATTACCCACACTTTAATGATTGATTTAAATGATGAGTTTTTTTTTTTTTTTGTTTTTTTTTTTTTTTAAGGCTCACACTTTTATTTCACCCTCGATCTCCCTCGAATGGAGGACTTTAACCTCTATTATCCCACACTGGATCTCCAAGATCCTTACTCAGAGGACTTTAACCTCTATTATCCCACACTGGATCTCCAAGATCCTTACTCAGAGGACTTTAACCTCTATTATCCCACACTGGATCTCCAAGATCCTTACTCAGAGGACTTTAACCTCTATTACCAAAAAGATGGAGAAACTAAAAAGGTGACACTCACTTAGTTGGATCAACTCAGTTGACTACAGAATAAAGCAAATCTGCAATTCCCTTTATGAATTTGATCTTGAATTTATTAATCTTCTAAATTCTGCAGTTTTCATTAAATGTTTGAGAGGTGGAATGTTTTAGCTCACCGTGTTCGTGTCCCCAGACGACAGAAAAGAGAAAAAATCCCGGCGGAATCGGCCAAGGACACTGACCACAGTCCCAGTCACTCTGAAAGACGAGGTTTTGGAGATGGATCTTGGTGACCCAGGGTGATCAGCCCCTCCGATCAGGTCCTGGCGGATTCACGCGGATCCTGTTCGTGACGCCAATTGTGGTGGAAATTCTGCCGTCTGGGGAGCTGCAATAAAGGAAGTCAACTGAATTGATTATCCAAGTTTATTTTACCGCGCGCAAGGGGACCCACAAGAGAACTCCCCCCGCTTGATTACAGTTCACAAGCATTTATACATCTGGGGTGTACAAGGTCGAAAAGCAAGCTCGCACCACTTTGGACAGTGGCGCCCATCAACGTCACAGAACCTTTCTTTTATCAGTTTATGTCTAGTTTTTGCGTCAAACTTTTGCATCAACAAGGTCAGACCTAAGATACACAGTTGTTGTCTTCTAACTGTTCCATGACTAAAGGTGAAACACGTGGAGTGTTCGGGCCTACTAAATTTTCCTTCCACACCAGCCTCTCCTGTGTTACGCGTAAGCTCATTCAACTAACCTGTATAGTTGTTTTCAGTTCTGGCAATTGCCACACGCCTGCGGGTTCATTAATGTTGGTTCGTATTTGTTTTGGTCCTTGTGCCCTTTCTTTTGTATTTTCCTAATAAATCCCACTATTCCCGATATGATATCCTATCTGTGCACTTCCTTCCGCCCTTAGCCCATGGTTGTGGCAACATTAACAATATCCACTCGAGTTATTCAAGTCTTTTTATGATCAATATCTGGTACTCACATTAGATTGGTGATTAATTGTCACCATATAACATGTTTAATACACCAACTAGCCAATCAGAATTTAATATTCTGGAAAATTTTGACATTATCAATTTTTTTATTATATTTTCAAGTAAAATAACTTGGTTTTGCATCTCCTGTGAGAAGTTTGTGTATCTCCTGGAGAAGAGCGCAGTGAAGTGATGGTAGATAAGTATGAGGAGGCGGAACCATTAAATGGTCAGATAGACATCCAGTGAAGCAGAGGTGCACACGGGGGATGCAGCTCTTTGATTCTCATCTCAATTCAGTCATGTGTGAGTTCTGGCTCCATCCTGACAATACTTTTCATCTTGTACTTGGGCAGGAATGAACAGTGATTGTAAGATGTTACCTTCTGACAAAACATGTATCATTATTATCTGCATGATGAAGTAGAAAACCATTAATCTTCTGGTTCATAATGTAGGTTCTGGTCATTCTCTGGCAATCATCACGCAAGGATTGGGTCATGGGTCACACCTCAGACAGGGTTGTGCATCTGAGATTCTGAAGTAAACAAAAACCTTTTCTTTTCAAATGATGGGCACAATTTACAAGTGGTTATTTGTGAGTGAAGGTGAAGTTAAGATGCGTAGTTCCATGGTAAGAGCCTGCAGCACTTGCTCCCATCCCCTTTCATATGAGCGTCAGCAGTGCCTTCTTTACTGTCATTATATTTCAGATATGAAACCTGACTGGGATTATGGTCAGGATTTTGTTGTCAAAGTTATTGTTAATCTACCTCAATTACTCTGGGTCGTGCATCTGGCAGAGACACTAAACAAGATGTGCACTGTTGTTTTTTTATTTTCCTAATGAACATGTATTAAAGTAAAAACTTGAAACGAAGGCAAGGAAAGCTGAAACAGATGTTCTGCCAGCACCAGCCTCTGTGCCTGCAGGAAAAGCAGCAGTACGTTCTGTCATGTTCCCTGTGTTTCTTACAGCTCCTCCCTCATCGCCTTCAAACAGTGTAGGCATTGTTGTACGCTGTATAGAACACCTGTCACTCAACATGAGGCAGTGAGAGAAAAACATTGAGAAAGAAGAGCAAGACCCTTGACCTTCTCACATTCCTCAGCTCCTTTCTCATTAAACTCTTATTGGCCGTCTGAACGTTCCTCTCGTCAGCCCACAGCTCCTCACACTTGGTACAAAGGTATCTCTGTTGCTGCTGACAGAGGGCTTGGTATCGGCCCTGACAGCCGAGATGGGGGCTTGGAATGGACCCGTCCAAATCCTGGCCCTCCACGCCACCTGAAGCTTATTAAACATAAATCAGCATGGCCCTGTCTGAGAAACCCAAAACCAACACTGTCTACGAGTAGGGGACTTCATAAATCTCTCACTCTGCTGTTTATTCTGAGGGTGCACTCCCACCTTTCCAACATTCCTTATTATACATTCAGCAGTCCACAGGAATTCTGGTTTTGAAAAAGGGTGGAGTGTTTCCACAATGGAGGGGGAAAAATTAAAGAACAAGGCCAAGCAGGACAGTGCGAAGGGAGAGTTCTGGGTGTGGCGTTGGTCAAGAGGTGACAGAGGTGTTTGAATAAAGTTGAGGTGCAGGACTCTTATTTCCTGCACATTGTCTATATCATCCCAAATCCAAACAATTACATCCCTCCATCAGCAGCAGCATATGGAGCACCATTGCTGCTCCATATACTTTAAACAATAAGCACACCAATGAAAGACAGGCTGTGAATAACATGCATGGCACTGGAATGTGTTCTGACAGGTACACCTAGGAGCCCAGGCTCCACACTGTCCCACAATGCACTGGGCTAGGGCTAAAAGCTAGTCTTGTTATTATCTTGTTATTATTACAGGGCACATTTAGATTTTCCATATGACAGAAGTCTGGAGGTGTCAGCCACTGATCTCATAACCCTGAATCTGGAACAGGCCGTGGCTGCGATTTGTAGTCCAGGTTCTATCTGTGACTGATCTCTTCCACAGTCTAAACACATGCAGGATTCAGTAGCATTACTGACTTACTAAAAGGCCCAATAAAACATGAAAATTTTAGATTTTAGAATGGCCTGAATGGAGATAAATTACCTGGTGGTGGTTTAGGCTGCTCACAATTTTTCACCAGCCATACTTTCTTCTTCTGGCCAAATAATAACATCTAACATCTCACTCTCACTCACTGCTCTGCTCATAACTCGATAAAATCTTGCTCAGAGTTCAGGTCTCAGTAACACCTCTGGATGGAAACAGTGACTGGTGCTGCCTGCTGTCAGTTAGCTGCAGCTCTGATGAACAGCAGCGATAAGAGGAAATATCCCAAGTGGCACAAAGGACTTGTTGTGTATGGGTGGTCCATGGGTCCATACACACACACACACTAAACACATATATATAAACATGCCATCCATCACATTTACACACAAAAATGCACATGCATGCAAACAGTCACATTTAATTACACACACATTTAAAGCACAATATAATATTGAATATGGACATCAACACATTCACTATAACAACAAGCTCCCACAAATTATACCCACACACACTCACACAAGCTCACACACACTCACTCCTTCTTGAAATAGCCCTTTTTCAGCTTAGGGTTCATAAAGTCGGATTTCAGAAGGAAAAAGTGAGTAAGTGAGGAAATAAAAACGGGCAGGAGGTGTGGGATGGAGGATGATTGGTGGAGTGCAGCCTACAAAGTCTCATTGTTTGGTAGGCTGTAGGGGTCTACTTGAATGCTGGAGTTTGGTTTGCCACCCTGTCGATTATTTGGCATTTTGTATAATAACGGCATAATAAAAAATAATAATGGCATACATAAAAATGACTGAATAGCCCATAGAAACCATCAATGAGGTCAGTGACCCTGTATGACTGAATGTCCAGCTGAATGTTGTACTATAGGAGCTAAGCAAGTGAAAGTGAAAGTGAAGTGATTGTCACACGTGATACCCATCACCCTGAGTGAGCAGTGGGCAGCCATGACAAGCGCCCGGGGAGCAGTGTGTGGGGACGGTGCTTTGCTCAGTGGCACCTCAGTGGTACCTTTGCAGATCGGGATTCGAACCAGCAACCTTCTGACTACGGGGCCGCTTCCTTAACCACTAGGCCACCACTGCCCCAGCAGGATGTAAGCAGGATGTAACAGTAGTAAACATTATAACAAATGTATTTGTTGGGATTTGTTGCTCTCAGATTGTGTAGGCACTTCCTGTCTAAAGTGGAGTGGACCTGTGCTGCAGCAGGCTGTGACAGTGAATATATTACATTCTAGCAAGTTTAAAATTCTGTTGAGCAATCAGGATTTCAGGTTTTGTTGAAATGAAATACAACATTGCGTGCAACCAGTGGACAAAAGGTTAGAGCCTCCTACTTCTGCAGCAGCAGCAAAAGAGAGAAAGCTTGTGTGGCAGAAAATTGCAGACCAAGTCAATGTGTGAGTATTAATTAGATAGCGCACAGGTGCAAAAAGGACATGGCAGCAACTAAAGATGAAATATAAAAATATAGTTCAAATAGGTGAGGTATCACTAACATTTTATTTTTTACATTTACAAGCAATTGCTTTTCAAGCAATTCTGTTTAGCCTGCTCTCATTAAACTGCATTCAGTGGTTACATTCTACATGTGATAGCTATATTTAAGTACTTAGGAAAATTGTCTATATGAAAGCCACACCTAACTGCATGATATGCATGTCTCAAAATTTGAGTTTACTGGATATGTTCAAATCTGACCGCCCATTATAGCCAACAGAAAGAAGGCCGAGGCCCATAAAACAGGACCATCACCACCCCCACTCTCAGAGGCTGAAGAGATGGCCATCATGCAGTGAGCGACCTATTGCTGAGGGCATCCCTGAATGGAGCTCATCAGATCCAGCCACACCTCAGGACACAAGGGCCTACATAATTCAAATGAATGACATGATAGGCATTATGACTATGCATTTTAAGTTCATTACCATGACAAGGTACGTGTTTTCATCTGGTTGTGCAGACCTACTTAGCTTGTTTATGCGCAGTCGTCTCACTGTTGTGCCTTTACAGCCAATCATTGCACAATGTAACACATAGGTGTCAAACTCGCAGCCCACAAGCCAAATCACTTAATATAAATCTATTATTATGGACTGGCGCAATGAAGACACTACAGATCCCATAATGCAGTGCTTCAGCTGCATTGCCGAATGCGATCCTACAATGCAATGATTCAATTGCCTTGCCATACACGACCCCATAAGTTTTGGCCCCTTGTGCAGTTGAGTTTGATGAGTGGTTTAAGCATGGATTTGCATGCTGGAGTTGTTGCTACTGGAGACGCAAAGAGTAAGCATACGCAATATCGCCATCACAGTGCCAAGAGGTGGTTTATACAGACGTTCTGTAAAACACTATAAAATGTTTTTGAAGCAGATTTTCTGAGCAACATCAGAATGGAAATTGCGTTTGTATGATATTTTTTCTCAAAATACGATAATTTTATACTGCCGGATCTAGCCACAGTGATGTGTATTCATGTGCTGAGAGAGTGGGTGCTCTGAACATTCTTTGACTCACAAGTCAAAGAATGTGGCAGTGGTGGCCTAGCGGTTAAGGAAGCGGCCCCGTAATCAGAAGGTTGCTGGTTCGAATCCCGACCCGCCAAGGTACCACTGAGGTGTCACTGAGCAAAGCACCATCCCCACACACTGCTCCCCGGGCGCCGGTCATGCAGAGGACAAATTTCACTGTGTGCTGTGCTGCTGTGTATCACACGTAACAATCACTTCACTTCACTTAAGTCAACAAGTCAGAGTCAAGTCACAAGTCATTGTTTGTGCCACTTAAGTGCGACTTCAGTACCCACCTCTGGATTTTAGACAAATGCGACTTTTAAAAATTTGTAGGTCTGGCATACATACAGGTGTGCACAAGTCTAAAACTTACAATAATTCTTTCTGTTTCCCTGTTTTCGTTCCATCTGTCACATACTGAGGATCAAGAGATGTTTACCAATGTTATGATGTACGAATGCATGTACAAAATCATACTGGTAATAGGTTTTGGTCTATGTCTCATGCACCCTGACTTCTGTCTTCCGGTCCCCTGAGCTGCTGCCTGAACAGGAACAGGATGGGATATGACATTGCTGAGCTATGGTGCCATGTATACAGCTGGCTGTCACAATGAACTGGGGTTCTGTTAGAGGAAGAGCAGGAAGCCAGTTCACAGGTGTTTACATAATTTCAGAGCTTTCTTCCTCCCATTATTCACTAAATGCTGGCTGTACCTTCAGCCTAGAGTGTGTATAATCTACATGTACCTATGCAGACCTGGGTACTGAGAAGGCCATTGTGCCTCAATTTACTTTTACTTCATGCAACAATATCTTGTACATTTCATAAACACTAAAGTCTGTTCATATTATTTGTCCATGGAGCAGACGTTTTTTTCTTGAGTCTTGCTCTTGATTATTCTTCTCTTCTTGTTTGAAAAATTTGTTATAAAATATTAAAACAGTAGACAGAGGGGTACTGAAAGAAAGTGGAGTGATTATCATTGTGAAACACTGCAGCACAGCACACGGTGCACACACAGGAATGGGTCCTCTGCTTTTAACCCCTCACCCATAGTGAACAGTGGGCAGCCATGACATTCGTGTGGGGAGCAGTGTGTGCTTTGCTCAGTGGCACATAAGTGGCCCCTTGGCAGATCGGGATTCGAACCAGCAACATTCTGTTTACGGCGTCACTTCCTTAACTGCTAGGCCACCTACTGATGATGGACTATTAAAATGTTAATTTCCTCTGTCAATTTCAGGATTATCAAACATCAGTGGAAATGTCATAAGGCATTTTCAAACATTTGTAGGAAACAGCCAATGGGGATTTATTCACAACACCAGTAGCAACTGTGAAGTGATGAAAGTCGGCCAAAAATGTCATTTAATCCCAATATTCAGCATCAGCAAACACATTTGCGAGTATGTTTATATAAATCATCACAGGAGTAAATAATCACCTCACAATTTGGATCCTGGATTACCTCACCAACCAACCACAGTATGTGAGAACTCAGGGCTATGTGTTGGACAGGGTGGTCTGCAGTATGAGGGCCCCACTGGCAATGGTTCAAAGACTTCAACTACAACTCCACCAACTGCTTCCTACAGAAGTTCTCTGATGACTTTGCAATAGTTGGCCTCATCACAAATGGGGATGACAAGGAGTACAGAGAACTGACTCGGGACTATGTGGACTGGTGCCAGCAGAACTACCTCCATATCAACACTGGAAAGACCAGAGGGCTGGTGGTAGACTTACACAGGCACAAACATCCTCCACTACAACCATTGAACCTTCAGGGTATGGACATTGAGGCTGTGGAGAGCTATATACCTTGGTGTTTATCTGAACAATGAACTGGACTGTTTTCACAACTCTGATTCGCTCTGGATAAGGGCGTCTGATAAATGCTGTAAATGATTCCTTCAACAAAAAAGGGCAGAGGGCCTCTGAAGGGCCCACTCATGAAGACCTTTAATGACTCTGCTGGAGAGGAAGCATCTCTGCCGGGGATAGTAAGAGACTGAACAGGCTGATCTGGAGGGCTAGCTCTGTTGTAGGATAGCCTCTGGACCCATTGGATGTGGTGAGTGACAGGAGAATGGTTGCTACGCTATCATCCCTCCTGGACAACATCTCCCACCCCATGCAGGAGACCCTGACAGGACTGAGCAGCTCCTTCAGTGGCTGGCTGCGGCACCCACAATGTGGGACGGAGAGATTCAGAAGGTCTTTCCTGCCAACTGCTGTCAGGTTCTACAACAGCTGACCACACAAACACACACATCCATTAAACCATTTCCATTTCTCTTAAGTGCAATGGGTATATCTACCCACTCTGTACATATGTAAAATCTCACAAATGCATCTTTAATGTATATACCAACATATTTTTATTTTTACAACTCACATTTACGGTTGAATTTTTTTCTATTTTAGGAATATTTATTTGCATACTTGTATATTGAATCTTATACCATACAGTTGACATAGAGCCAGTGCTATTGTTTTTTGCTGCTCTTATCTTGTACTGTCTACTTCCTGCCATGACAATGTAAATTTCCCTCTTGTGGGACTAATAAAGGATCATGTTATCTTATCTTATAAAATATGACTGCAAGACGTTTTTGAAATGCATTCAGCCAATAAACACACATCTCTCATAGGTTCTATGTGAAACAACAGCTAAAATCTACAATCCTTGAATCCTACAATTTCCTATTTCCTATTGTCTGAACATTGTTATAGGAGCTGTGAAATATTTTTTCCTGTAAGACCAATTTCATTTTTTAAACAGTGCCCTTTCCACATCCCTTTCAAACATAAGGCCAGGGCTATAATTTATACACTCATAATATGTGGAACAGGTGGCACTTGGATCGTGAGATAAACCGGTCATATGAGCTCTACTCCCCTGGACAAATATGGCCCTGTCCGGCCAGAGCAGAGAACGATTGCTCAGTGGTGTAATATTTGTGCTCTCGGCTGCAACAGCTGGCTGACATTGCAGTGCTTATCTTCAACATAGATGCTCAGACAACATTACAGTGCAGCTACATGACGAGAGCTACAGATTGTGTGTGCTTTACCTCAAATATACCTCAACAATGGGCTGCAAGAACAGAAGAAATGGTAGGAATGAAACGGCAGAAATGAAGTTTCTATGTTGTAAGAAAGAAAAAGTTGTAAAAAGATTAGAATGCGCTGTCCGGAATCAACGTTTTCATGTTTGGGCCTAACACGCGCTGAAAATCACTTTAAAGCACTCCGTTCGAGGTCACACATAGTTTTACAGAAACAAAGCTAAAAACACATGAAACTTCAATTTTTCTTTAAGGATACTGCTAGAAATTATGTTCTTAAGTGTTTCACAGTGTTAGACTTGTAACATTTTGATGGAAAAGTGTAGTTTTAGGAGAAAATGTGTTTTTCAAGACCAAATATAGTTTTACAGAAAACAGGCCTAAAACAAATAAAATCTCAAATTTTCTTTATTTCTCATTTTAGTATATGATGTCCTTATGTATTTCAAAGTGTTAGATGTTTAAAATGTTGATGGGAAAGATTTTTATCAAAGATTGTCACTTTTTCAAGGTCAAACGTGTTTTTGCACAAAACAAGCTGGAAACACGTGAGACATGCTGAATTCTTCAACTTTCTGTGTTGGAAATAAAGTTTCTATGTTTTAAGAAAGAAAAAGTTGTAAAAAGATTAGAATGCGCTGTCCGGAATCAACGTTTTCATGTTTCGGCGTAACATGCGCTAAAATTCATTTTAAAGCGCTCTGTTCGACGTCATACATAGTTTTACAGAAACAAAGCTAAAAACAAATTTTCTTTAAGGATACTGCTAGAAATGATGTTCTTAAGCGTTTGAAAGTGTTGGACATGCAAAAATTTGATGGAAAAAGGTAATTTTAGAAGAAAGTGTTTTTCAAGGTCAAACATAGTTTGACCTAAAAAAGGCCTAAAACACATGAAATTTCAAATTCTCGTTATTTCTCCTTTTAGTTTATGATGTTCTTATGTATTTCAAAGTGTTAGATGTTGAAAATGTTGAAGGGAAAGTGTTTTATCCAAAGATTGTCACTTTTTCAAGGTCAAACGTGTTTTTGCACAAAACAAGCTGAAAACAAGTGAGACATGCTGAAATCTTCAACTTTCTGTATTGGAAATGAAGTTTCTAAGTTGTAAGAAAGAAATCGTTGTAAAAAGATTAGAATTCGCTGTCCGGAATCAACTTTTTCATGTTTTGGCCTTATACGCGCTGAAAATCACTTTAAAGCACTCTGTTCAAGGTCAAAAATAAACAAAGCTAAAAACAAATGAAACTTGAAATTTTCTTTAAGGATACTGCTAGAAATAATGTTCTCAAGTCTTTCAAAGTGTTGGACATGCAAAATTTTGATGGAAAAGTGTAGTTTTAGGAGAAAGTGTGTTTTTCAAGGTCAAACTTCGTTTTACAGAAAAAGGCCTAAAACACATGAAATTTCAAATTCTCTTTATTTCTCCTTTTAGTTTAGGATGTCCTTATGTACTTCCAAGTGTTAGATGTTTAAAATGTTGATGGGAAAGTGTTTTATCAAAAGATTGTCACTTTTTCAAGGTCAAACGTGTTTTTGCACAAAACAAGCTGAAAACACATGAGACATGCTGAATTCTTCAACTTTCTGTGTTGGAAATGAAGTTTCTATGTTGTAAGAAAGAAAAGGTTGTAAAAAGATTAGAATTCGCAGTCCGGAATCAACTTTTTCATGTTTGGGCCTTACACGCGCTAAAAAAATCACTTTAAAGCACTCCGTTCAAGGTCTAACATAATTTGACAGAGACAAAGCTAAAAACCAATGAAAGTTCAAATTTTCTTTAAGGAAACTGCTAGAAATGATGTTCTCAAGTCTTTCAAAGTGTTGGACATGCAAAATTTTGATGGAAAAGTGTAGTTTTAGGAGAAAGTGTGTTTTTCAAGGTCAAACATAGTTTTACCTAAAAAAGGCCTAAAACACATGACATTTCAAATTCTCTTTATTTCTCCTTTTAGTTTATGATGTTCTTATGTATTTCAAAGTGTTAGATGTTGAAAATGTTGAAGGGAAAGTGTTTTATCCAAAGATTGTCACTTTTTCAAGGTCAAACGTGTTTTTGCACAAAACAAGCTGAAAACAAGTGAGACATGCTGAAATCTTCAACTTTCTGTATTGGAAATGAAGTTTCTAAGTTGTAAGAAAGAAATCGTTGTAAAAAGATTAGAATTCGCAGTCCGGAATCAACTTTTTCATGTTTGGGCCTTACACGCGCTAAAAAAATCACTTTAAAGCACTCCGTTCAAGGTCTAACATAATTTGACGGAGACAAAGCTAAAAACCAATGAAAGTTCAAATTTTCTTTAAGGAAACTGCTAGAAATGATGTTCTCAAGTCTTTCAAAGTGTTGGACATGCAAAATTTTGATGGAAAAGTGTAGTTTTAGGAGAAAGTGTGTTTTTCAAGGTCAAACATAGTTTTACCTAAAAAAGGCCTAAAACACATGACATTTCAAATTCTCTTTATTTCTCCTTTTAGTTTAGGATGTCCTTATGTACTTCCAAGTGTTAGATGTTTAAAATGTTGATGGGAAAGTGTTTTATCAAAAGATTGTCACTTTTTCAAGGTCAAACGTGTTTTTGCACAAAACAAGCTGAAAACACATGAGACATGCTGAATTCTTCAACTTTCTGTGTTGGAAATGAAGTTTCTATGTTGTAAGAAAGAAAAGGTTGTAAAAAGATTAGAATTCGCAGTCCGGAATCAACTTTTTCATGTTTGGGCCTTACACGCGCTAAAAAAAATCACTTTAAAGCACTCCGTTCAAGGTCTAACATAATTTGACAGAGACAAAGCTAAAAACCAATGAAAGTTAAAATTTTCTTTAAGGAAACTGCTAGAAATGATGTTCTCAAGTCTTTCAAAGTGTTGGACATGCAAAATTTTGATGGAAAAGTGTAGTTTTAGGAGAAAGTGTGTTTTTCAAGGTCAAACATAGTTTTACCTAAAAAAGGCCTAAAACACATGACATTTCAAATTCTCTTTATTTCTCCTTTTAGTTTATGATGTTCTTATGTATTTCAAAGTGTTAGATGTTGAAAATGTTGAAGGGAAAGTGTTTTATCCAAAGATTGTCACTTTTTCAAGGTCAAACGTGTTTTTGCACAAAACAAGCTGAAAACAAGTGAGACATGCTGAAATCTTCAACTTTCTGTATTGGAAATGAAGTTTCTAAGTTGTAAGAAAGAAATCGTTGTAAAAAGATTAGAATTCGCTGTCCGGAATCAACTTTTTCATGTTTTGGCCTTACACGCGCTGAAAATCACTTTAAAGCACTCCGTTCAAGGTCAAACATAAACAAAGCTAAAAACAAATGAAACTTCAAATTTTCTTTAAGGATACTGCTAGAAATGATGTTCTTAAGTGTTTCACAGTGTTGGACATGCAAAATTTTGATGGAAAAGTGTAGTTTCAGCCAAAAGTGTGTTTTTCAAGGTCAAACATAGTTTTACCTAAAAAAGGCCTAAAACACATGAAATTTCAAATTCTCTTTATTTCTCCTTTTAGTTTATGATGTTCTTATGTATTTCAAAGTGTTAGATGTTGAAAATGTTGAAGGGAAAGTGTTTTATCCAAAGATTGTCACTTTTTCAAGGTCAAACGTGTTTTTGCACAAAACAAGCTGAAAACAAGTGAGACATGCTGAAATCTTCAACTTTCTGTATTGGAAATGAAGTTTCTAAGTTGTAAGAAAGAAATCGTTGTAAAAAGATTAGAATTCGCTGTCCGGAATCAACTTTTTCATGTTTTGGCCTTATACGCGCTGAAAATCACTTTAAAGCACTCTGTTCAAGGTCAAACATAAACAAAGCTAAAAACAAATGAAACTTGAAATTTTCTTTAAGGATACTGCTAGTGTAGTTTTAGGAGAAAATGTGTTTTTCAAGGTCAAACTTCGTTTTACAGAAAAAAGGCCTAAAACACATGAAATTTCAAATTCTCTTTATTTCTCCTTTTAGTTTAGGATGTTCTTATGTATTTCCAAGTGTTAGATGTTTAAAATGTTGATGGGAAAGTGTTTTATCAAAAGATAGTCACTTTTTCAAAGTCAAACGTGTTTTTGCACAGAACAAGCTGAAAACACATGAGACATGCTGATTTCTTCAACTGTCTGTGTTGGAAATGAAGTTTCTATGTTGTAAGAAAGAAAAGGTTGTAAAAAGATTAGAATTCGCAGTCCGGAATCAACTTTTTCATGTTTGGGCCTTACACCCGCTGAAAATCACTTTAAAGCACTCCGTTCAAGGTCTAACATAATTTGAAAGAAACAAAGCTAAAAACCAATGAAAGTTCAAATTGTCTTTAAGAATACTGCTAGAAATGATGTTCTAAAGTGTTTCACAGTGTTAGACATGTAAAATTTTGATGGAAAAGTGTAGTTTTAGGAGAAAATGTGTTTTTCAAGGTCAAACTTCGTTTTACAGAAAAAAGGCCTAAAACACATGAAATTTCAAATTCTCTTTATTTCTCCTTTTAGTTTAGGATGTTCTTATGTATTTCCAAGTGCTAGATGTTTAAAATGTTGATGGGAAAGTGTTTTATCAAAAGATTGTCACTTTTTCAAGGTCAAACGTGTTTTTGCACAAAACAAGCTGAAAACACATGAGACATGCTGAATTCTTCAACTTTCTGTGTTGGAAATGAAGTTTCTATGTTGTAAGAAAGAAAAGGTTGTAAAAAGATTAGAATTCGCAGTCCGGAATCAACTTTTTCATGTTTTGGCCTTACACGCGCTGAAAATCACTTTAAAGCACTCCGTTCAAGGTCTAACATAATTTGAAAGAAACAAAGCTAAAAACCAATGAAAGTTCAATTTTCTTTAAGGATACTGCTAGAAATGTTGTTCTAAAGTGTTTCACAGTGTAAGACATGTAAAATTTTGAAGGAAAAGTGTAGTTTAAGGAGAAAATGTGTTTTTCAAGGTCAAACTTCGTTTTACAGAAAAAAGGCCTAAAACACACGAAATTTCATATGCTCTTTATTTCTCCTTTTAGTTTAGGATGTTATTATGTATTTCAAAGTGTTAGATGTTGAAAATGTTGAAGGGAAAGTGTTTTATCCAAAGATTGTCACTTTTTCAAGGTCAAACGTGATTTTGCACAAAACAAGCTGAAAACAAGTGAGACATGCTGAAATCTTCAACTTTCTGTATTGGAAATGAAGTTTCTAAGTTGTAAGAAAGAAATCGTTGTAAAAAGATTAGAATTCGCTGTCCGGAATCAACTTTTTCATGTTTTGGCCTTACACGCGCTGAAAATCACTTTAAAGCACTCCGTTCAAGTCAAACATAAACAAAGCTAAAAACAAATGAAACTTCACATTTTCTTTAAGGATACTGCTAGAAATGATGTTCTTAAGTGTTTCACAGTGTTGGACATGCAAAATTTTGATGGAAAAGTGTAGTTTCAGCCAAAAGTGTGTTTTTCAAGGTCAAACATAGTTTTGCCAAAAACAGGCCGAAAACACATGAAATTTCACATTCTTTTTATTTCTCCTTCTAGTTTACTATGTTCTTATGTATTTCCAAGTGTTAGATGTTGAAAATGTTGAAGGGAAATGGTTTTATCCAAAGATTGTCACTTTTTCAAGGTCAAACGTGTTTTTGCACAAAACAAGCTGAAAACAAGTGAGACATGCTGAATCTTCAACTTTCTGTATTGGAAATGAAGTTTCTAAGTTGTAAGAAAGAAATTGTTGTAAAAAGATTAGAATTCGCTGTCCGGAATCAACTTTTTCATGTTTGGGCCTTACACCCGCTGAAAATAACTTTAAAGCACTCCGTTCAAAGTCTAACATAATTTGAAAGAAACAAAGCTAAAAACCAATGAAAGTTCAAATTGTCTTTAAGAATACTGCTAGAAATGATGTTCTAAAGTGTTTCACAGTGTTAGACATGTAAAATTTTGATGGAAAAGTGTAGTTTTAGGAGAAAATGTGTTTTTCAAGGTCAAACTTCGTTTTACAGAAAAAAAACCTAAAACACATGAAATTTCAAATTCTATTTATTTCTCCTTTTAGTTTAGGATGTTCTTATGTTTTTCCAAGTGTTAGATGTTTAAAATGTTGATGGGAAAGTGTTTTATCAAAAGATTGTCACTTTTTCAAGGTCAAACGGGTTTTTGCAAAAAACAAGCTGAAAACACATGAGACATGCTGAATTCTTCAACTTTCTGTGTTGGAAAAGAAGTTTCTATGTTGTAAGAAAGAAAAGGTTGTAAAAAGATTAGAATTCGCAGTCCGGAATCAACTTTTTCATGTTTTGGCCTTACACGCGCTGAAAATCACTTTAAAGCACTCCGTTCAAGGTCTAACATAATTTGAAAGAAACAAAGCTAAAAACCAATGAAAGTTCAATTTTCTTTAAGGATACTGCTAGAAATGTTGTTCTAAAGTGTTTCACAGTGTAAGACATGTAAAATTTTGATGGAAAAGTGTAGTTTTAGGAGAAAATGTGTTTTTCAAGGTCAAACTTCGTTTTACAGAAAAAAGGCCTAAAACACATGAAATTTCACATACTTTTTATTTCTCCTTGTAGTTTACTATGTTCTTATGTATTTCAAAGTGTTAGATGTTGAAAATGTTGAAGGGAAAGTGTTTTATCCAAAGATTGTCACTTTTTCAATGTCAAACGTGTTTTTGCACAAAACAAGCTGAAAACAAGTGAGACATGCTGAAATCTTCAACTTTCTGTATTGGAAATGAAGTTTCTAAGTTGTAAGAAAGAAATCGTTGTAAAAAGATTAGAATTCGCTGTCCGGAATCAACTTTTTCATGTTTTGGCCTTACACGCGCTGAAAATCACTTTAAAGCACTCCGTTCAAGGTCAACCATAAACAAAGCTAAAAACAAATGAAACTTCACATTTTCTTTAAGGATACTGCTAGAAATGATGTTCTTAAGTGTTTCACAGTGTTGGACATGCAAAATTTTGATGGAAAAGTGTAGTTTCAGCCAAAAGTGTGTTTTTCAAGGTCAAACATAGTTTTGCTAAAAACAGGCCGAAAACAAATGAAATTTCACATTCTTTTTATTTCTCCTTGTAGTTTACTATGTTCTTATGTATTTCAAAGTGTTAGATGTTGAAAATGTTGAAGGGAAAGTGTTTTATCCAAAGATTGTCACTTTTTCAAGGTCAAACGTGTTTTTGCACAAAACAAGCTGAAAACAAGTGAGACATGCTGAAATCTTCAACTTTCTGTATTGGAAATGAAGTTTCTAAGTTGTAAGAAAGAAATCGTTGTAAAAAGATTAGAATTCGCTGTCCGGAATCAACTTTTTCATGTTTTGGCCTTACACGCGCTGAAAATCACTTTAAAGCACTCCGTTCAAGTCAACCATAAACAAAGCTAAAAACAAATGAAACTTCACATTTTCTTTAAGGATACTGCTAGAAATGATGTTCTTAAGTGTTTCACAGTGTTGGACATGCAAAATTTTGATGGAAAAGTGTAGTTTCAGCCAAAAGTGTGTTTTTCAAGGTCAAACATAGTTTTGCTAAAAACAGGCCGAAAACAAATGAAATTTCACATTCTTTTTATTTCTCCTTGTAGTTTACTATGTTCTTATGTATTTCAAAGTGTTAGATGTTGAAAATGTTGAAGGGAAAGTGGTTTTATCCAAAGATTGTCACTTTTTCAAGGTCAAACGTGTTTTTGCACAAAACAAGCTGAAAACAAGTGAGACATGCTGAAATCTTCAACTTTCTGTATTGGAAATGAAGTTTCTAAGTTGTAAGAAAGAAATCGTTGTAAAAAGATTAGAATTCGCTGTCCGGAATCAACTTTTTCATGTTTTGGCCTTACACGCGCTGAAAATCACTTTAAAGCACTCCGTTCAAGGTCAACCATAAACAAAGCTAAAAACAAATAAACTTCACATTTTCTTTAAGGATACTGCTAGAAATGATGTTCTTAAGTGTTTCACAGTGTTGGACATGCAAAATTTTGATGGAAAAGTGTAGTTTCAGCCAAAAGTGTGTTTTTCAAGGTCAAACATAGTTTTGCCAAAAACAGGCCGAAAACAAATGAAATTTCACATTCTTTTTATTTCTCCTTCTAGTTTACTATGTTCTTATGTATTTCAAAGTGTTAGATGTTGAAAATGTTGAAGGGAAAGTGTTTTATCCAAAGATTGTCACTTTTTCAAGGTCAAACGTGTTTTTGCACAAAACAAGCTGAAAACAAGTGAGACATGCTGAAATCTTCAACTTTCTGTATTGGAAATGAAGTTTCTAAGTTGTAAGAAAGAAATCGTTGTAAAAAGATTAGAATTCGCTGTCCGGAATCAACTTTTTCATGTTTTGGCCTTACACGCGCTGAAAATCACTTTAAAGCACTCCGTTCAAGTCAACCATAAACAAAGCTAAAAACAAATGAAACTTCACATTTTCTTTAAGGATACTGCTAGAAATGATGTTCTTAAGTGTTTCACAGTGTTGGACATGCAAAATTTTGATGGAAAAGTGTAGTTTCAGCCAAAAGTGTGTTTTTCAAGGTCAAACATAGTTTTGCCAAAAAACAGGCCGAAAACAAATGAAATTTCACATTCTTTTTATTTCTCCTTCTAGTTTACTATGTTCTTATGTATTTCAAAGTGTTAGATGTTGAAAATGTTGAAGGGAAAGTGGTTTTATCCAAAGATTGTCACTTTTTCAAGGTCAAACGTGTTTTTGCACAAAACAAGCTGAAAACAAGTGAGACATGCTGAAATCTTCAACTTTCTGTATTGGAAATGAAGTTTCTAAGTTGTAAGAAAGAAATCGTTGTAAAAAGATTAGAATTCGCTGTCCGGAATCAACTTTTTCATGTTTTGGCCTTACACGCGCTGAAAATCACTTTAAAGCACTCCGTTCAAGTCAACCATAAACAAAGCTAAAAACAAATGAAACTTCACATTTTCTTTAAGGATACTGCTAGAAATGATGTTCTTAAGTGTTTCACAGTGTTGGACATGCAAAATTTTGATGGAAAAGTGTAGTTTCAGCCAAAAGTGTGTTTTTCAAGGTCAAACATAGTTTTGCCAAAAACAGGCCGAAAACAAATGAAATTTCACATTCTTTTTATTTCTCCTTCTAGTTTACTATGTTCTTATGTATTTCAAAGTGTTAGATGTTGAAAATGTTGAAGGGAAAGTGTTTTATCCAAAGATTGTCACTTTTTCAAGGTCAAACGTGTTTTTGCACAAAACAAGCTGAAAACAAGTGAGACATGCTGAAATCTTCAACTTTCTGTATTGGAAATGAAGTTTCTAAGTTGTAAGAAAGAAATCGTTGTAAAAAGATTAGAATTCGCTGTCCGGAATCAACTTTTTCATGTTTTGGCCTTACACGCGCTGAAAATCACTTTAAAGCACTCCGTTCAAGTCAACCATAAACAAAGCTAAAAACAAATGAAACTTCACATTTTCTTTAAGGATACTGCTAGAAATGATGTTCTTAAGTGTTTCACAGTGTTGGACATGCAAAATTTTGATGGAAAAGTGTAGTTTCAGCCAAAAGTGTGTTTTTCAAGGTCAAACATAGTTTTGCTAAAAACAGGCCGAAAACAAATGAAATTTCACATTCTTTTTATTTCTCCTTCTAGTTTACTATGTTCTTATGTATTTCAAAGTGTTAGATGTTGAAAATGTTGAAGGGAAAGTGTTTTATCCAAAGATTGTCACTTTTTCAAGGTCAAACGTGTTTTTGCACAAAACAAGCTGAAAACAAGTGAGACATGCTGAAATCTTCAACTTTCTGTATTGGAAATGAAGTTTCTAAGTTGTAAGAAAGAAATCGTTGTAAAAGATTAGAATTCGCTGTCCGGAATCAACTTTTTCATGTTTTGGCCTTACACGCGCTGAAAATCACTTTAAAGCACTCCGTTCAAGTCAACCATAAACAAAGCTAAAAACAAATGAAACTTCACATTTTCTTTAAGGATACTGCTAGAAATGATGTTCTTAAGTGTTTCACAGTGTTGGACATGCAAAATTTTGATGGAAAAGTGTAGTTTCAGCCAAAAGTGTGTTTTTCAAGGTCAAACATAGTTTTGCCAAAAACAGGCCGAAAACAAATGAAATTTCACATTCTTTTTATTTCTCCTTCTAGTTTACTATGTTCTTATGTATTTCAAAGTGTTAGATGTTGAAAATGTTGAAGGGAAAGTGTTTTATCCAAAGATTGTCACTTTTTCAAGGTCAAACGTGTTTTTGCACAAAACAAGCTGAAAACAAGTGAGACATGCTGAAATCTTCAACTTTCTGTATTGGAAATGAAGTTTCTAAGTTGTAAGAAAGAAATTGTTGTAAAAAGATTAGAATTCGCTGTCCGGAATCAACTTTTTCATGTTTTGGCCTTACACGCGCTGAAAATCACTTTAAAGCACTCCGTTCAAGTCAACCATAAACAAAGCTAAAAACAAATGAAACTTCACATTTTCTTTAAGGATACTGCTAGAAATGATGTTCTTAAGTGTTTCACAGTGTTGGACATGCAAAATTTTGATGGAAAAGTGTAGTTTCAGCCAAAAGTGTGTTTTTCAAGGTCAAACATAGTTTTGCTAAAAACAGGCCGAAAACAAATGAAATTTCACATTCTTTTTATTTCTCCTTCTAGTTTACTATGTTCTTATGTATTTCAAAGTGTTAGATGTTGAAAATGTTGAAGGGAAATGGTTTTATCCAAAGATTGTCACTTTTTCAAGGTCAAACGTGTTTTTGCACAAAACAAGCTGAAAACAAGTGAGACATGCTGAAATCTTCAACTTTCTGTATTGGAAATGAAGTTTCTAAGTTGTAAGAAAGAAATCGTTGTAAAAAGATTAGAATTCGCTGTCCGGAATCAACTTTTTCATGTTTTGGCCTTACACGCGCTGAAAATCACTTTAAAGCACTCCGTTCAAGTCAACCATAAACAAAGCTAAAAACAAATCAAACTTCACATTTTCTTTAAGGATACTGCTAGAAATGATGTTCTTAAGTGTTTCACAGTGTTGGACATGCAAAATTTTGATGGAAAAGTGTAGTTTCAGCCAAAAGTGTGTTTTTCAAGGTCAAACATAGTTTTGCTAAAAACAGGCCGAAAACAAATGAAATTTCACATTCTTTTTATTTCTCCTTCTAGTTTACTATGTTCTTATGTATTTCAAAGTGTTAGATGTTGAAAATGTTGAAGGGAAATGGTTTTATCCAAAGATTGTCACTTTTTCAAGGTCAAACGTGTTTTTGCACAAAACAAGCTGAAAACAAGTGAGACATGCTGAAATCTTCAACTTTCTGTATTGGAAATGAAGTTTCTAAGTTGTAAGAAAGAAATCGTTGTAAAAGATTAGAATTCGCTGTCCGGAATCAACTTTTTCATGTTTTGGCCTTACACGCGCTGAAAATCACTTTAAAGCACTCCGTTCAAGTCAACCATAAACAAAGCTAAAAACAAATGAAACTTCACATTTTCTTTAAGGATACTGCTAGAAATGATGTTCTTAAGTGTTTCACAGTGTTGGACATGCAAAATTTTGATGGAAAAGTGTAGTTTCAGCCAAAAGTGTGTTTTTCAAGGTCAAACATAGTTTTGCCAAAAACAGGCCGAAAACAAATGAAATTTCACATTCTTTTTATTTCTCCTTCTAGTTTACTATGTTCTTATGTATTTCAAAGTGTTAGATGTTGAAAATGTTGAAGGGAAATGGTTTTATCCAAAGATTGTCACTTTTTCAAGGTCAAACGTGTTTTTGCACAAAACAAGCTGAAAACAAGTGAGACATGCTGAAATCTTCAACTTTCTGTATTGGAAATGAAGTTTCTAAGTTGTAAGAAAGAAATCGTTGTAAAAAGATTAGAATTCGCTGTCCGGAATCAACTTTTTCATGTTTTGGCCTTACACGCGCTGAAAATCACTTTAAAGCACTCCGTTCAAGTCAACCATAAACAAAGCTAAAAACAAATCAAACTTCACATTTTCTTTAAGGATACTGCTAGAAATGATGTTCTTAAGTGTTTCACAGTGTTGGACATGCAAAATTTTGATGGAAAAGTGTAGTTTCAGCCAAAAGTGTGTTTTTCAAGGTCAAACATAGTTTTGCCAAAAACAGGCCGAAAACAAATGAAATTTCACATTCTTTTTATTTCTCCTTGTAGTTTACTATGTTCTTATGTATTTCAAAGTGTTAGATGTTGAAAATGTTGAAGGGAAATGGTTTTATCCAAAGATTGTCACTTTTTCAAGGTCAAACGTGTTTTTGCACAAAACAAGCTGAAAACAAGTGAGACATGCTGAAATCTTCAACTTTCTGTATTGGAAATGAAGTTTCTAAGTTGTAAGAAAGAAATCGTTGTAAAAAGATTAGAATTCGCTGTCCGGAATCAACTTTTTCATGTTTTGGCCTTACACGCGCTGAAAATCACTTTAAAGCACTCCGTTCAAGTCAACCATAAACAAAGCTAAAAACAAATGAAACTTCACATTTTCTTTAAGGATACTGCTAGAAATGATGTTCTTAAGTGTTTCACAGTGTTGGACATGCAAAATTTTGATGGAAAAGTGTAGTTTCAGCCAAAAGTGTGTTTTTCAAGGTCAAACATAGTTTTGCCAAAAAACAGGCCGAAAACAAATGAAATTTCACATTCTTTTTATTTCTCCTTCTAGTTTACTATGTTCTTATGTATTTCAAAGTGTTAGATGTTGAAAATGTTGAAGGGAAATGGTTTTATCCAAAGATTGTCACTTTTTCAAGGTCAAACGTGTTTTTGCACAAAACAAGCTGAAAACAAGTGAGACATGCTGAAATCTTCAACTTTCTGTATTGGAAATGAAGTTTCTAAGTTGTAAGAAAGAAATCGTTGTAAAAAGATTAGAATTCGCTGTCCGGAATCAACTTTTTCATGTTTTGGCCTTACACGCGCTGAAAATCACTTTAAAGCACTCCGTTCAAGTCAACCATAAACAAAGCTAAAAACAAATGAAACTTCACATTTTCTTTAAGGATACTGCTAGAAATGATGTTCTTAAGTGTTTCACAGTGTTGGACATGCAAAATTTTGATGGAAAAGTGTAGTTTCAGCCAAAAGTGTGTTTTTCAAGGTCAAACATAGTTTTGCCAAAAACAGGCCGAAAACAAATGAAATTTCACATTCTTTTTATTTCTCCTTGTAGTTTACTATGTTCTTATGTATTTCAAAGTGTTAGATGTTGAAAATGTTGAAGGGAAATGGTTTTATCCAAAGATTGTCACTTTTTCAAGGTCAAACGTGTTTTTGCACAAAACAAGCTGAAAACAAGTGAGACATGCTGAAATCTTCAACTTTCTGTATTGGAAATGAAGTTTCTAAGTTGTAAGAAAGAAATCGTTGTAAAAAGATTAGAATTCGCTGTCCGGAATCAACTTTTTCATGTTTTGGCCTTACACGCGCTGAAAATCACTTTAAAGCACTCCGTTCAAGTCAACCATAAACAAAGCTAAAAACAAATGAAACTTCACATTTTCTTTAAGGATACTGCTAGAAATGATGTTCTTAAGTGTTTCACAGTGTTGGACATGCAAAATTTTGATGGAAAAGTGTAGTTTCAGCCAAAAGTGTGTTTTTCAAGGTCAAACATAGTTTTGCCAAAAAACAGGCCGAAAACAAATGAAATTTCACATTCTTTTTATTTCTCCTTCTAGTTTACTATGTTCTTATGTATTTCAAAGTGTTAGATGTTGAAAATGTTGAAGGGAAATGGTTTTATCCAAAGATTGTCACTTTTTCAAGGTCAAACGTGTTTTTGCACAAAACAAGCTGAAAACAAGTGAGACATGCTGAAATCTTCAACTTTCTGTATTGGAAATGAAGTTTCTAAGTTGTAAGAAAGAAATCGTTGTAAAAAGATTAGAATTCGCTGTCCGGAATCAACTTTTTCATGTTTTGGCCTTACACGCGCTGAAAATCACTTTAAAGCACTCCGTTCAAGTCAACCATAAACAAAGCTAAAAACAAATGAAACTTCACATTTTCTTTAAGGATACTGCTAGAAATGATGTTCTTAAGTGTTTCACAGTGTTGGACATGCAAAATTTTGATGGAAAAGTGTAGTTTCAGCCAAAAGTGTGTTTTTCAAGGTCAAACATAGTTTTGCCAAAAACAGGCCGAAAACAAATGAAATTTCACATTCTTTTTATTTCTCCTTCTAGTTTACTATGTTCTTATGTATTTCAAAGTGTTAGATGTTGAAAATGTTGAAGGGAAATGGTTTTATCCAAAGATTGTCACTTTTTCAAGGTCAAACGTGTTTTTGCACAAAACAAGCTGAAAACAAGTGAGACATGCTGAAATCTTCAACTTTCTGTATTGGAAATGAAGTTTCTAAGTTGTAAGAAAGAAATTGTTGTAAAAAGATTAGAATTCGCTGTCCGGAATCAACTTTTTCATGTTTTGGCCTTACACGCGCTGAAAATCACTTTAAAGCACTCCGTTCAAGTCAACCATAAACAAAGCTAAAAACAAATGAAACTTCACATTTTCTTTAAGGATACTGCTAGAAATGATGTTCTTAAGTGTTTCACAGTGTTGGACATGCAAAATTTTGATGGAAAAGTGTAGTTTCAGCCAAAAGTGTGTTTTTCAAGGTCAAACATAGTTTTGCCAAAAAACAGGCCGAAAACAAATGAAATTTCACATTCTTTTTATTTCTCCTTCTAGTTTACTATGTTCTTATGTATTTCAAAGTGTTAGATGTTGAAAATGTTGAAGGGAAATGGTTTTATCCAAAGATTGTCACTTTTTCAAGGTCAAACGTGTTTTTGCACAAAACAAGCTGAAAACAAGTGAGACATGCTGAAATCTTCAACTTTCTGTATTGGAAATGAAGTTTCTAAGTTGTAAGAAAGAAATCGTTGTAAAAAGATTAGAATTCGCTGTCCGGAATCAACTTTTTCATGTTTTGGCCTTACACGCGCTGAAAATCACTTTAAAGCACTCCGTTCAAGTCAACCATAAACAAAGCTAAAAACAAATGAAACTTCACATTTTCTTTAAGGATACTGCTAGAAATGATGTTCTTAAGTGTTTCACAGTGTTGGACATGCAAAATTTTGATGGAAAAGTGTAGTTTCAGCCAAAAGTGTGTTTTTCAAGGTCAAACATAGTTTTGCCAAAAACAGGCCGAAAACAAATGAAATTTCACATTCTTTTTATTTCTCCTTCTAGTTTACTATGTTCTTATGTATTTCAAAGTGTTAGATGTTGAAAATGTTGAAGGGAAATGGTTTTATCCAAAGATTGTCACTTTTTCAAGGTCAAACGTGTTTTTGCACAAAACAAGCTGAAAACAAGTGAGACATGCTGAAATCTTCAACTTTCTGTATTGGAAATGAAGTTTCTAAGTTGTAAGAAAGAAATTGTTGTAAAAAGATTAGAATTCGCTGTCCGGAATCAACTTTTTCATGTTTTGGCCTTACACGCGCTGAAAATCACTTTAAAGCACTCCGTTCAAGTCAACCATAAACAAAGCTAAAAACAAATGAAACTTCACATTTTCTTTAAGGATACTGCTAGAAATGATGTTCTTAAGTGTTTCACAGTGTTGGACATGCAAAATTTTGATGGAAAAGTGTAGTTTCAGCCAAAAGTGTGTTTTTCAAGGTCAAACATAGTTTTGCCAAAAAACAGGCCGAAAACAAATGAAATTTCACATTCTTTTTATTTCTCCTTCTAGTTTACTATGTTCTTATGTATTTCAAAGTGTTAGATGTTGAAAATGTTGAAGGGAAATGGTTTTATCCAAAGATTGTCACTTTTTCAAGGTCAAACGTGTTTTTGCACAAAACAAGCTGAAAACAAGTGAGACATGCTGAAATCTTCAACTTTCTGTATTGGAAATGAAGTTTCTAAGTTGTAAGAAAGAAATTGTTGTAAAAAGATTAGAATTCGCTGTCCGGAATCAACTTTTTCATGTTTTGGCCTTACACGCGCTGAAAATCACTTTAAAGCACTCCGTTCAAGTCAACCATAAACAAAGCTAAAAACAAATCAAACTTCACATTTTCTTTAAGGATACTGCTAGAAATGATGTTCTTAAGTGTTTCACAGTGTTGGACATGCAAAATTTTGATGGAAAAGTGTAGTTTCAGCCAAAAGTGTGTTTTTCAAGGTCAAACATAGTTTTGCCAAAAAACAGGCCGAAAACAAATGAAATTTCACATTCTTTTTATTTCTCCTTCTAGTTTACTATGTTCTTATGTATTTCAAAGTGTTAGATGTTGAAAATGTTGAAGGGAAATGGTTTTATCCAAAGATTGTCACTTTTTCAAGGTCAAACGTGTTTTTGCACAAAACAAGCTGAAAACAAGTGAGACATGCTGAAATCTTCAACTTTCTGTATTGGAAATGAAGTTTCTAAGTTGTAAGAAAGAAATTGTTGTAAAAAGATTAGAATTCGCTGTCCGGAATCAACTTTTTCATGTTTTGGCCTTACACGCGCTGAAAATCACTTTAAAGCACTCCGTTCAAGTCAACCATAAACAAAGCTAAAAACAAATGAAACTTCACATTTTCTTTAAGGATACTGCTAGAAATGATGTTCTTAAGTGTTTCACAGTGTTGGACATGCAAAATTTTGATGGAAAAGTGTAGTTTCAGCCAAAAGTGTGTTTTTCAAGGTCAAACATAGTTTTGCCAAAAACAGGCCGAAAACAAATGAAATTTCACATTCTTTTTATTTCTCCTTGTAGTTTACTATGTTCTTATGTATTTCAAAGTGTTAGATGTTGAAAATGTTGAAGGGAAATGGTTTTATCCAAAGATTGTCACTTTTTCAAGGTCAAACGTGTTTTTGCACAAAACAAGCTGAAAACAAGTGAGACATGCTGAAATCTTCAACTTTCTGTATTGGAAATGAAGTTTCTAAGTTGTAAGAAAGAAATTGTTGTAAAAAGATTAGAATTCGCTGTCCGGAATCAACTTTTTCATGTTTTGGCCTTACACGCGCTGAAAATCACTTTAAAGCACTCCGTTCAAGTCAACCATAAACAAAGCTAAAAACAAATGAAACTTCACATTTTCTTTAAGGATACTGCTAGAAATGATGTTCTTAAGTGTTTCACAGTGTTGGACATGCAAAATTTTGATGGAAAAGTGTAGTTTCAGCCAAAAGTGTGTTTTTCAAGGTCAAACATAGTTTTGCCAAAAACAGGCCGAAAACAAATGAAATTTCACATTCTTTTTATTTCTCCTTCTAGTTTACTATGTTCTTATGTATTTCAAAGTGTTAGATGTTGAAAATGTTGAAGGGAAATGGTTTTATCCAAAGATTGTCACTTTTTCAAGGTCAAACGTGTTTTTGCACAAAACAAGCTGAAAACAAGTGAGACATGCTGAAATCTTCAACTTTCTGTATTGGAAATGAAGTTTCTAAGTTGTAAGAAAGAAATTGTTGTAAAAAGATTAGAATTCGCTGTCCGGAATCAACTTTTTCATGTTTTGGCCTTACACGCGCTGAAAATCACTTTAAAGCACTCCGTTCAAGTCAACCATAAACAAAGCTAAAAACAAATGAAACTTCACATTTTCTTTAAGGATACTGCTAGAAATGATGTTCTTAAGTGTTTCACAGTGTTGGACATGCAAAATTTTGATGGAAAAGTGTAGTTTCAGCCAAAAGTGTGTTTTTCAAGGTCAAACATAGTTTTGCCAAAAACAGGCCGAAAACAAATGAAATTTCACATTCTTTTTATTTCTCCTTCTAGTTTACTATGTTCTTATGTATTTCAAAGTGTTAGATGTTGAAAATGTTGAAGGGAAATGGTTTTATCCAAAGATTGTCACTTTTTCAAGGTCAAACGTGTTTTTGCACAAAACAAGCTGAAAACAAGTGAGACATGCTGAAATCTTCAACTTTCTGTATTGGAAATGAAGTTTCTAAGTTGTAAGAAAGAAATTGTTGTAAAAAGATTAGAATTCGCTGTCCGGAATCAACTTTTTCATGTTTTGGCCTTACACGCGCTGAAAATCACTTTAAAGCACTCCGTTCAAGTCAACCATAAACAAAGCTAAAAACAAATGAAACTTCACATTTTCTTTAAGGATACTGCTAGAAATGATGTTCTTAAGTGTTTCACAGTGTTGGACATGCAAAATTTTGATGGAAAAGTGTAGTTTCAGCCAAAAGTGTGTTTTTCAAGGTCAATCTTTGGATAAAACCATTTCCCTTCAACATTTTCAACATCTAACACTTTGAAATACATAAGAACATAGTAAACTAGAAGGAGAAATAAAAAGAATGTGAAATTTCATTTGTTTTCGGCCTGTTTTTGGCAAAACTATGTTTGACCTTGAAAAACACACTTTTGGCTGAAACTACACTTTTCCATCAAAATTTTGCATGTCCAACACTGTGAAACACTTAAGAACATCATTTCTAGCAGTATCCTTAAAGAAAATGTGAAGTTTCATTTGTTTTTAGCTTTGTTTATGGTTGACTTGAACGGAGTGCTTTAAAGTGATTTTCAGCGCGTGTAAGGCCAAAACATGAAAAAGTTGATTCCGGACAGCGAATTCTAATCTTTTTACAACAATTTCTTTCTTACAACTTAGAAACTTCATTTCCAATACAGAAAGTTGAAGATTTCAGC
Source organism: Denticeps clupeoides (assembly GCF_900700375.1). NCBI lineage: Eukaryota > Metazoa > Chordata > Actinopteri > Clupeiformes > Denticipitidae > Denticeps > Denticeps clupeoides. The sequence goes on from NC_041708.1 coordinate 14,075,665, forward strand.
ATGTCTCACTTGTTTTCAGCTTGTTTTGTGCAAAAACACGTTTGACCTTGAAAAAGTGACAATCTTTGGATAAAACCATTTCCCTTCAACATTTTCAACATCTAACACTTTGAAATACATAAGAACATAGTAAACTAGAAGGAGAAATAAAAAGAATGTGAAATTTCATTTGTTTTCGGCCTGTTTTTGGCAAAACTATGTTTGACCTTGAAAAACACACTTTTGGCTGAAACTACACTTTTCCATCAAAATTTTGCATGTCCAACACTGTGAAACACTTAAGAACATCATTTCTAGCAGTATCCTTAAAGAAAATGTGAAGTTTGATTTGTTTTTAGCTTTGTTTATGGTTGACTTGAACGGAGTGCTTTAAAGTGATTTTCAGCGCGTGTAAGGCCAAAACATGAAAAAGTTGATTCCGGACAGCGAATTCTAATCTTTTTACAACAATTTCTTTCTTACAACTTAGAAACTTCATTTCCAATACAGAAAGTTGAAGATTTCAGCATGTCTCACTTGTTTTCAGCTTGTTTTGTGCAAAAACACGTTTGACCTTGAAAAAGTGACAATCTTTGGATAAAACCATTTCCCTTCAACATTTTCAACATCTAACACTTTGAAATACATAAGAACATAGTAAACTAGAAGGAGAAATAAAAAGAATGTGAAATTTCATTTGTTTTCGGCCTGTTTTTGGCAAAACTATGTTTGACCTTGAAAAACACACTTTTGGCTGAAACTACACTTTTCCATCAAAATTTTGCATGTCCAACACTGTGAAACACTTAAGAACATCATTTCTAGCAGTATCCTTAAAGAAAATGTGAAGTTTGATTTGTTTTTAGCTTTGTTTATGGTTGACTTGAACGGAGTGCTTTAAAGTGATTTTCAGCGCGTGTAAGGCCAAAACATGAAAAAGTTGATTCCGGACAGCGAATTCTAATCTTTTTACAACAATTTCTTTCTTACAACTTAGAAACTTCATTTCCAATACAGAAAGTTGAAGATTTCAGCATGTCTCACTTGTTTTCAGCTTGTTTTGTGCAAAAACACGTTTGACCTTGAAAAAGTGACAATCTTTGGATAAAACCATTTCCCTTCAACATTTTCAACATCTAACACTTTGAAATACATAAGAACATAGTAAACTACAAGGAGAAATAAAAAGAATGTGAAATTTCATTTGTTTTCGGCCTGTTTTTGGCAAAACTATGTTTGACCTTGAAAAACACACTTTTGGCTGAAACTACACTTTTCCATCAAAATTTTGCATGTCCAACACTGTGAAACACTTAAGAACATCATTTCTAGCAGTATCCTTAAAGAAAATGTGAAGTTTCATTTGTTTTTAGCTTTGTTTATGGTTGACTTGAACGGAGTGCTTTAAAGTGATTTTCAGCGCGTGTAAGGCCAAAACATGAAAAAGTTGATTCCGGACAGCGAATTCTAATCTTTTTACAACCATTTCTTTCTTACAACTTAGAAACTTCATTTCCAATACAGAAAGTTGAAGATTTCAGCATGTCTCACTTGTTTTCAGCTTGTTTTGTGCAAAAACACGTTTGACCTTGAAAAAGTGACAATCTTTGGATAAAACCATTTCCCTTCAACATTTTCAACATCTAACACTTTGAAATACATAAGAACATAGTAAACTAGAAGGAGAAATAAAAAGAATGTGAAATTTCATTTGTTTTCGGCCTGTTTTTGGCAAAACTATGTTTGACCTTGAAAAACACACTTTTGGCTGAAACTACACTTTTCCATCAAAATTTTGCATGTCCAACACTGTGAAACACTTAAGAACATCATTTCTAGCAGTATCCTTAAAGAAAATGTGAAGTTTCATTTGTTTTTAGCTTTGTTTATGGTTGACTTGAACGGAGTGCTTTAAAGTGATTTTCAGCGCGTGTAAGGCCAAAACATGAAAAAGTTGATTCCGGACAGCGAATTCTAATCTTTTTACAACAATTTCTTTCTTACAACTTAGAAACTTCATTTCCAATACAGAAAGTTGAAGATTTCAGCATGTCTCACTTGTTTTCAGCTTGTTTTGTGCAAAAACACGTTTGACCTTGAAAAAGTGACAATCTTTGGATAAAACCATTTCCCTTCAACATTTTCAACATCTAACACTTTGAAATACATAAGAACATAGTAAACTAGAAGGAGAAATAAAAAGAATGTGAAATTTCATTTGTTTTCGGCCTGTTTTTGGCAAAACTATGTTTGACCTTGAAAAACACACTTTTGGCTGAAACTACACTTTTCCATCAAAATTTTGCATGTCCAACACTGTGAAACACTTAAGAACATCATTTCTAGCAGTATCCTTAAAGAAAATGTGAAGTTTCATTTGTTTTTAGCTTTGTTTATGGTTGACTTGAACGGAGTGCTTTAAAGTGATTTTCAGCGCGTGTAAGGCCAAAACATGAAAAAGTTGATTCCGGACAGCGAATTCTAATCTTTTTACAACAATTTCTTTCTTACAACTTAGAAACTTCATTTCCAATACAGAAAGTTGAAGATTTCAGCATGTCTCACTTGTTTTCAGCTTGTTTTGTGCAAAAACACGTTTGACCTTGAAAAAGTGACAATCTTTGGATAAAACCATTTCCCTTCAACATTTTCAACATCTAACACTTTGAAATACATAAGAACATAGTAAACTAGAAGGAGAAATAAAAAGAATGTGAAATTTCATTTGTTTTCGGCCTGTTTTTGGCAAAACTATGTTTGACCTTGAAAAACACACTTTTGGCTGAAACTACACTTTTCCATCAAAATTTTGCATGTCCAACACTGTGAAACACTTAAGAACATCATTTCTAGCAGTATCCTTAAAGAAAATGTGAAGTTTCATTTGTTTTTAGCTTTGTTTATGGTTGACTTGAACGGAGTGCTTTAAAGTGATTTTCAGCGCGTGTAAGGCCAAAACATGAAAAAGTTGATTCCGGACAGCGAATTCTAATCTTTTTACAACAATTTCTTTCTTACAACTTAGAAACTTCATTTCCAATACAGAAAGTTGAAGATTTCAGCATGTCTCACTTGTTTTCAGCTTGTTTTGTGCAAAAACACGTTTGACCTTGAAAAAGTGACAATCTTTGGATAAAACCATTTCCCTTCAACATTTTCAACATCTAACACTTTGAAATACATAAGAACATAGTAAACTAGAAGGAGAAATAAAAAGAATGTGAAATTTCATTTGTTTTCGGCCTGTTTTTGGCAAAACTATGTTTGACCTTGAAAAACACACTTTTGGCTGAAACTACACTTTTCCATCAAAATTTTGCATGTCCAACACTGTGAAACACTTAAGAACATCATTTCTAGCAGTATCCTTAAAGAAAATGTGAAGTTTCATTTGTTTTTAGCTTTGTTTATGGTTGACTTGAACGGAGTGCTTTAAAGTGATTTTCAGCGCGTGTAAGGCCTAAACATGAAAAAGTTGATTCCGGACAGCGAATTCTAATCTTTTTACAACAATTTCTTTCTTACAACTTAGAAACTTCATTTCCAATACAGAAAGTTGAAGATTTCAGCATGTCTCACTTGTTTTCAGCTTGTTTTGTGCAAAAACACGTTTGACCTTGAAAAAGTGACAATCTTTGGATAAAACCATTTCCCTTCAACATTTTCAACATCTAACACTTTGAAATACATAAGAACATAGTAAACTAGAAGGAGAAATAAAAAGAATGTGAAATTTCATTTGTTTTCGGCCTGTTTTTGGCAAAACTATGTTTGACCTTGAAAAACACACTTTTGGCTGAAACTACACTTTTCCATCAAAATTTTGCATGTCCAACACTGTGAAACACTTAAGAACATCATTTCTAGCAGTATCCTTAAAGAAAATGTGAAGTTTCATTTGTTTTTAGCTTTGTTTATGGTTGACTTGAACGGAGTGCTTTAAAGTGATTTTCAGCGCGTGTAAGGCCAAAACATGAAAAAGTTGATTCCGGACAGCGAATTCTAATCTTTTTACAACAATTTCTTTCTTACAACTTAGAAACTTCATTTCCAATACAGAAAGTTGAAGATTTCAGCATGTCTCACTTGTTTTCAGCTTGTTTTGTGCAAAAACACGTTTGACCTTGAAAAAGTGACAATCTTTGGATAAAACCATTTCCCTTCAACATTTTCAACATCTAACACTTTGAAATACATAAGAACATAGTAAACTAGAAGGAGAAATAAAAAGAATGTGAAATTTCATTTGTTTTCGGCCTGTTTTTGGCAAAACTATGTTTGACCTTGAAAAACACACTTTTGGCTGAAACTACACTTTTCCATCAAAATTTTGCATGTCCAACACTGTGAAACACTTAAGAACATCATTTCTAGCAGTATCCTTAAAGAAAATGTGAAGTTTCATTTGTTTTTAGCTTTGTTTATGGTTGACTTGAACGGAGTGCTTTAAAGTGATTTTCAGCGCGTGTAAGGCCAAAACATGAAAAAGTTGATTCCGGACAGCGAATTCTAATCTTTTTACAACCATTTCTTTCTTACAACTTAGAAACTTCATTTCCAATACAGAAAGTTGAAGATTTCAGCATGTCTCACTTGTTTTCAGCTTGTTTTGTGCAAAAACACGTTTGACCTTGAAAAAGTGACAATCTTTGGATAAAACCATTTCCCTTCAACATTTTCAACATCTAACACTTTGAAATACATAAGAACATAGTAAACTAGAAGGAGAAATAAAAAGAATGTGAAATTTCATTTGTTTTCGGCCTGTTTTTGGCAAAACTATGTTTGACCTTGAAAAACACACTTTTGGCTGAAACTACACTTTTCCATCAAAATTTTGCATGTCCAACACTGTGAAACACTTAAGAACATCATTTCTAGCAGTATCCTTAAAGAAAATGTGAAGTTTCATTTGTTTTTAGCTTTGTTTATGGTTGACTTGAACGGAGTGCTTTAAAGTGATTTTCAGCGCGTGTAAGGCCAAAACATGAAAAAGTTGATTCCGGACAGCGAATTCTAATCTTTTTACAACAATTTCTTTCTTACAACTTAGAAACTTCATTTCCAATACAGAAAGTTGAAGATTTCAGCATGTCTCACTTGTTTTCAGCTTGTTTTGTGCAAAAACACGTTTGACCTTGAAAAAGTGACAATCTTTGGATAAAACCATTTCCCTTCAACATTTTCAACATCTAACACTTTGAAATACATAAGAACATAGTAAACTAGAAGGAGAAATAAAAAGAATGTGAAATTTCATTTGTTTTCGGCCTGTTTTTGGCAAAACTATGTTTGACCTTGAAAAACACACTTTTGGCTGAAACTACACTTTTCCATCAAAATTTTGCATGTCCAACACTGTGAAACACTTAAGAACATCATTTCTAGCAGTATCCTTAAAGAAAATGTGAAGTTTCATTTGTTTTTAGCTTTGTTTATGGTTGACTTGAACGGAGTGCTTTAAAGTGATTTTCAGCGCGTGTAAGGCCAAAACATGAAAAAGTTGATTCCGGACAGCGAATTCTAATCTTTTTACAACAATTTCTTTCTTACAACTTAGAAACTTCATTTCCAATACAGAAAGTTGAAGATTTCAGCATGTCTCACTTGTTTTCAGCTTGTTTTGTGCAAAAACACGTTTGACCTTGAAAAAGTGACAATCTTTGGATAAAACCATTTCCCTTCAACATTTTCAACATCTAACACTTTGAAATACATAAGAACATAGTAAACTAGAAGGAGAAATAAAAAGAATGTGAAATTTCATTTGTTTTCGGCCTGTTTTTGGCAAAACTATGTTTGACCTTGAAAAACACACTTTTGGCTGAAACTACACTTTTCCATCAAAATTTTGCATGTCCAACACTGTGAAACACTTAAGAACATCATTTCTAGCAGTATCCTTAAAGAAAATGTGAAGTTTCATTTGTTTTTAGCTTTGTTTATGGTTGACTTGAACGGAGTGCTTTAAAGTGATTTTCAGCGCGTGTAAGGCCAAAACATGAAAAAGTTGATTCCGGACAGCGAATTCTAATCTTTTTACAACAATTTCTTTCTTACAACTTAGAAACTTCATTTCCAATACAGAAAGTTAAAAGATTTCAGCATGTCTCACTTGTTTTCAGCTTGTTTTGTGCAAAAACACGTTTGACCTTGAAAAAGTGACAATCTTTGGATAAAACCATTTCCCTTCAACATTTTCAACATCTAACACTTTGAAATACATAAGAACATAGTAAACTACAAGGAGAAATAAAAAGAATGTGAAATTTCATTTGTTTTCGGCCTGTTTTTGGCAAAACTATGTTTGACCTTGAAAAACACACTTTTGGCTGAAACTACACTTTTCCATCAAAATTTTGCATGTCCAACACTGTGAAACACTTAAGAACATCATTTCTAGCAGTATCCTTAAAGAAAATGTGAAGTTTCATTTGTTTTTAGCTTTGTTTATGGTTGACTTGAACGGAGTGCTTTAAAGTGATTTTCAGCGCGTGTAAGGCCAAAACATGAAAAAGTTGATTCCGGACAGCGAATTCTAATCTTTTTACAACAATTTCTTTCTTACAACTTAGAAACTTCATTTCCAATACAGAAAGTTGAAGATTTCAGCATGTCTCACTTGTTTTCAGCTTGTTTTGTGCAAAAACACGTTTGACCTTGAAAAAGTGACAATCTTTGGATAAAACCATTTCCCTTCAACATTTTCAACATCTAACACTTTGAAATACATAAGAACATAGTAAACTAGAAGGAGAAATAAAAAGAATGTGAAATTTCATTTGTTTTCGGCCTGTTTTTGGCAAAACTATGTTTGACCTTGAAAAACACACTTTTGGCTGAAACTACACTTTTCCATCAAAATTTTGCATGTCCAACACTGTGAAACACTTAAGAACATCATTTCTAGCAGTATCCTTAAAGAAAATGTGAAGTTTGATTTGTTTTTAGCTTTGTTTATGGTTGACTTGAACGGAGTGCTTTAAAGTGATTTTCAGCGCGTGTAAGGCCAAAACATGAAAAAGTTGATTCCGGACAGCGAATTCTAATCTTTTTACAACAATTTCTTTCTTACAACTTAGAAACTTCATTTCCAATACAGAAAGTTGAAGATTTCAGCATGTCTCACTTGTTTTCAGCTTGTTTTGTGCAAAAACACGTTTGACCTTGAAAAAGTGACAATCTTTGGATAAAACCATTTCCCTTCAACATTTTCAACATCTAACACTTTGAAATACATAAGAACATAGTAAACTAGAAGGAGAAATAAAAAGAATGTGAAATTTCATTTGTTTTCGGCCTGTTTTTGGCAAAACTATGTTTGACCTTGAAAAACACACTTTTGGCTGAAACTACACTTTTCCATCAAAATTTTGCATGTCCAACACTGTGAAACACTTAAGAACATCATTTCTAGCAGTATCCTTAAAGAAAATGTGAAGTTTCATTTTGTTTTTAGCTTTGTTTATGGTTGACTTGAACGGAGTGCTTTAAAGTGATTTTCAGCGCGTGTAAGGCCAAAACATGAAAAAGTTGATTCCGGACAGCGAATTCTAATCTTTTTACAACAATTTCTTTCTTACAACTTAGAAACTTCATTTCCAATACAGAAAGTTGAAGATTTCAGCATGTCTCACTTGTTTTCAGCTTGTTTTGTGCAAAAACACGTTTGACCTTGAAAAAGTGACAATCTTTGGATAAAACCATTTCCCTTCAACATTTTCAACATCTAACACTTTGAAATACATAAGAACATAGTAAACTAGAAGGAGAAATAAAAAGAATGTGAAATTTCATTTGTTTTCGGCCTGTTTTTGGCAAAACTATGTTTGACCTTGAAAAACACACTTTTGGCTGAAACTACACTTTTCCATCAAAATTTTGCATGTCCAACACTGTGAAACACTTAAGAACATCATTTCTAGCAGTATCCTTAAAGAAAATGTGAAGTTTCATTTGTTTTTAGCTTTGTTTATGGTTGACTTGAACGGAGTGCTTTAAAGTGATTTTCAGCGCGTGTAAGGCCAAAACATGAAAAAGTTGATTCCGGACAGCGAATTCTAATCTTTTTACAACAATTTCTTTCTTACAACTTAGAAACTTCATTTCCAATACAGAAAGTTGAAGATTTCAGCATGTCTCACTTGTTTTCAGCTTGTTTTGTGCAAAAACACGTTTGACCTTGAAAAAGTGACAATCTTTGGATAAAACCATTTCCCTTCAACATTTTCAACATCTAACACTTTGAAATACATAAGAACATAGTAAACTACAAGGAGAAATAAAAAGAATGTGAAATTTCATTTGTTTTCGGCCTGTTTTTGGCAAAACTATGTTTGACCTTGAAAAACACACTTTTGGCTGAAACTACACTTTTCCATCAAAATTTTGCATGTCCAACACTGTGAAACACTTAAGAACATCATTTCTAGCAGTATCCTTAAAGAAAATGTGAAGTTTCATTTGTTTTTAGCTTTGTTTATGGTTGACTTGAACGGAGTGCTTTAAAGTGATTTTCAGCGCGTGTAAGGCCAAAACATGAAAAAGTTGATTCCGGACAGCGAATTCTAATCTTTTTACAACAATTTCTTTCTTACAACTTAGAAACTTCATTTCCAATACAGAAAGTTGAAGATTTCAGCATGTCTCACTTGTTTTCAGCTTGTTTTGTGCAAAAACACGTTTGACCTTGAAAAAGTGACAATCTTTGGATAAAACCATCTCCCTTCAACATTTTCAACATCTAACACTTTGAAATACATAAGAACATAGTAAACTAGAAGAAGAAATAAAAAGAATGTGAAATTTCATTTGTTTTCGGCCTGTTTTTGGCAAAACTATGTTTGACCTTGAAAAACACACTTTTGGCTGAAACTACACTTTTCCATCAAAATTTTGCATGTCCAACACTGTGAAACACTTAAGAACATCATTTCTAGCAGTATCCTTAAAGAAAATGTGAAGTTTCATTTGTTTTTAGCTTTGTTTATGGTTGACTTGAACGGAGTGCTTTAAAGTGATTTTCAGCGCGTGTAAGGCCAAAACATGAAAAAGTTGATTCCGGACAGCGAATTCTAATCTTTTTACAACAATTTCTTTCTTACAACTTAGAAACTTCATTTCCAATACAGAAAGTTGAAGATTTCAGCATGTCTCACTTGTTTTCAGCTTGTTTTGTGCAAAAACACGTTTGACCTTGAAAAAGTGACAATCTTTGGATAAAACCATTTCCCTTCAACATTTTCAACATCTAACACTTTGAAATACATAAGAACATAGTAAACTAGAAGGAGAAATAAAAAGAATGTGAAATTTCATTTGTTTTCGGCCTGTTTTTGGCAAAACTATGTTTGACCTTGAAAAACACACTTTTGGCTGAAACTACACTTTTCCATCAAAATTTTGCATGTCCAACACTGTGAAACACTTAAGAACATCATTTCTAGCAGTATCCTTAAAGAAAATGTGAAGTTTCATTTGTTTTTAGCTTTGTTTATGGTTGACTTGAACGGAGTGCTTTAAAGTGATTTTCAGCGCGTGTAAGGCCAAAACATGAAAAAGTTGATTCCGGACAGCGAATTCTAATCTTTTTACAACAATTTCTTTCTTACAACTTAGAAACTTCATTTCCAATACAGAAAGTTGAAGATTTCAGCATGTCTCACTTGTTTTCAGCTTGTTTTGTGCAAAAACACGTTTGACCTTGAAAAAGTGACAATCTTTGGATAAAACCATTTCCCTTCAACATTTTCAACATCTAACACTTTGAAATACATAAGAACATAGTAAACTAGAAGGAGAAATAAAAAGAATGTGAAATTTCATTTGTTTTCGGCCTGTTTTTGGCAAAACTATGTTTGACCTTGAAAAACACACTTTTGGCTGAAACTACACTTTTCCATCAAAATTTTGCATGTCCAACACTGTGAAACACTTAAGAACATCATTTCTAGCAGTATCCTTAAAGAAAATGTGAAGTTTCATTTGTTTTTAGCTTTGTTTATGGTTGACTTGAACGGAGTGCTTTAAAGTGATTTTCAGCGCGTGTAAGGCCAAAACATGAAAAAGTTGATTCCGGACAGCGAATTCTAATCTTTTTACAACAATTTCTTTCTTACAACTTAGAAACTTCATTTCCAATACAGAAAGTTGAAGATTTCAGCATGTCTCACTTGTTTTCAGCTTGTTTTGTGCAAAAACACGTTTGACCTTGAAAAAGTGACAATCTTTGGATAAAACCATTTCCCTTCAACATTTTCAACATCTAACACTTTGAAATACATAAGAACATAGTAAACTAGAAGGAGAAATAAAAAGAATGTGAAATTTCATTTGTTTTCGGCCTGTTTTTGGCAAAACTATGTTTGACCTTGAAAAACACACTTTTGGCTGAAACTACACTTTTCCATCAAAATTTTGCATGTCCAACACTGTGAAACACTTAAGAACATCATTTCTAGCAGTATCCTTAAAGAAAATGTGAAGTTTGATTTGTTTTTAGCTTTGTTTATGGTTGACTTGAACGGAGTGCTTTAAAGTGATTTTCAGCGCGTGTAAGGCCAAAACATGAAAAAGTTGATTCCGGACAGCGAATTCTAATCTTTTTACAACAATTTCTTTCTTACAACTTAGAAACTTCATTTCCAATACAGAAAGTTGAAGATTTCAGCATGTCTCACTTGTTTTCAGCTTGTTTGTGCAAAAACACGTTTGACCTTGAAAAAGTGACAATCTTTGGATAAAACCATTTCCCTTCAACATTTTCAACATCTAACACTTTGAAATACATAAGAACATAGTAAACTAGAAGGAGAAATAAAAAGAATGTGAAATTTCATTTGTTTTCGGCCTGTTTTTGGCAAAACTATGTTTGACCTTGAAAAACACACTTTTGGCTGAAACTACACTTTTCCATCAAAATTTTGCATGTCCAACACTGTGAAACACTTAAGAACATCATTTCTAGCAGTATCCTTAAAGAAAATGTGAAGTTTCATTTGTTTTTAGCTTTGTTTATGGTTGACTTGAACGGAGTGCTTTAAAGTGATTTTCAGCGCGTGTAAGGCCAAAACATGAAAAAGTTGATTCCGGACAGCGAATTCTAATCTTTTTACAACAATTTCTTTCTTACAACTTAGAAACTTCATTTCCAATACAGAAAGTTGAAGATTTCAGCATGTCTCACTTGTTTTCAGCTTGTTTTGTGCAAAAACACGTTTGACCTTGAAAAAGTGACAATCTTTGGATAAAACCATTTCCCTTCAACATTTTCAACATCTAACACTTTGAAATACATAAGAACATAGTAAACTAGAAGGAGAAATAAAAAGAATGTGAAATTTCATTTGTTTTCGGCCTGTTTTTGGCAAAACTATGTTTGACCTTGAAAAACACACTTTTGGCTGAAACTACACTTTTCCATCAAAATTTTGCATGTCCAACACTGTGAAACACTTAAGAACATCATTTCTAGCAGTATCCTTAAAGAAAATGTGAAGTTTCATTTGTTTTTAGCTTTGTTTATGGTTGACTTGAACGGAGTGCTTTAAAGTGATTTTCAGCGCGTGTAAGGCCCAAACATGAAAAAGTTGATTCCGGACAGCGAATTCTAATCTTTTTACAACATTTCTTTCTTACAACTTAGAAACTTCATTTCCAATACAGAAAGTTGAAGATTTCAGCATGTCTCACTTGTTTTCAGCTTGTTTTGTGCAAAAACACGTTTGACCTTGAAAAAGTGACAATCTTTGGATAAAACCATTTCCCTTCAACATTTTCAACATCTAACACTTTGAAATACATAAGAACATCCTAAACTAAAAGGAGAAATAAAGAGAATTTGAAATTTCATTTGTTTTCGGCCTGTTTTTGGCAAAACTATGTTTGACCTTGAAAAACACACTTTTGGCTGAAACTACACTTTTCCATCAAAATTTTGCATGTCCAACACTGTGAAACACTTAAGAACATCATTTCTAGCAGTATCCTTAAAGAAAATGTGAAGTTTCATTTGTTTTTAGCTTTGTTTATGGTTGACTTGAACGGAGTGCTTTAAAGTGATTTTCAGCGCGTGTAAGGCCAAAACATGAAAAAGTTGATTCCGGACAGCGAATTCTAATCTTTTTACAACGATTTCTTTCTTACAACTTAGAAACTTCATTTCCAATACAGAAAGTTGAAGATTTCAGCATGTCTCACTTGTTTTCAGCTTGTTTTGTGCAAAAACACGTTTGACCTTGAAAAAGTGACAATCTTTGGATAAAACCATTTCCCTTCAACATTTTCAACATCTAACACTTTGAAATACATAAGAACATCAGTAAACTAGAAGGAGAAATAAAGAGAATGTGAAATTTCATTTGTTTTCGGCCTGTTTTTTGGCAAAACTATGTTTGACCTTGAAAAACACACTTTTGGCTGAAACTACACTTTTCCATCAAAATTTTGCATGTCCAACACTGTGAAACACTTAAGAACATCATTTCTAGCAGTATCCTTAAAGAAAATGTGAAGTTTCATTTGTTTTTAGCTTTGTTTATGGTTGACCTTGAACGGAGTGCTTTAAAGTGATTTTCAGCGCGTGTAAGGCCAAAACATGAAAAAGTTGATTCCGGACAGCGAATTCTAATCTTTTTACAACGATTTCTTTCTTACAACTTAGAAACTTCATTTCCAATACAGAAAGTTGAAGATTTCAGCATGTCTCACTTGTTTTCAGCTTGTTTTGTGCAAAAACACGTTTGACCTTGAAAAAGTGACAATCTTTGGATAAAAAATTTCCCTTCAACATTTTCAACATCTAACACTTTGAAATACATAAGAACACCATAAACTAAAAGGAGAAATAAAGAGAATTTGAAATGTCATGTGTTTTAGGCCTTTTTTAGGTAAAACTATGTTTGACCTTGAAAAACACACTTTCTCCTAAAACTACACTTTTCCATCAAAATTTTGCATGTCCAACACTGTGAAACACTTAAGAACATCATTTCTAGCAGTATCCTTAAAGAAAATGTGAAATTTCATTGGTTTTTAGCTTTGTCTCTTTCAAATTATGTTAGACCTTGAACGGAGTGCTTTAAAGTGATTTTCAGCGCGTGTAAGGCCCAAACATGAAAAAGTTGATTCCGGACTGCGAATTCTAATCTTTTTACAACCTTTTCTTTCTTACAACATAGAAACTTAATTTCCAACACAGAAAGTTGAAGAATTCAGCATGTCTCATGTGTTTTCAGCTTGTTTTGTGCAAAAACACGTTTGACCTTTAAAAAGTGACAATCTTTTGATAAAACACTTTCCCATCAACATTTTAAACATCTAACACTTGGAAGTACATAAGGACATCCTAAACTAAAAGGAGAAATAAAGAGAATTTGAAATTTCATGTGTTTTAGGCCTTTTTCTGTAAAACGAAGTTTGACCTTGAAAAACACACTTTCTCCTAAAACTACACTTTTCCATCAAAATTTTGCATGTCCAACACTTTGAAAGACTTGAGAACATTATTTCTAGCAGTATCCTTAAAGAAAATTTGAACTTTCATTTGTTTTTAGCTTTGTTTATGGTTGACTTGAACGGAGTGCTTTAAAGTGATTTTCAGCGCGTGTAAGGCCAAAACATGAAAAAGTTGATTCCGGACAGCGAATTCTAATCTTTTTACAACAATTTCTTTCTTACAACTTAGAAACTTCATTTCCAATACAGAAAGTTGAAGATTTCAGCATGTCTCACTTGTTTTCAGCTTGTTTTGTGCAAAAACACGTTTGACCTTGAAAAAGTGACAATCTTTGGATAAAACCATTTCCCTTCAACATTTTCAACATCTAACACTTTGAAATACATAAGAACATCAGTAAACTAGAAGGAGAAATAAAGAGAATGTGAAATTTCATTTGTTTTCGGCCTGTTTTTGGCAAAACTATGTTTGACCTTGAAAAACACACTTTTGGCTGAAACTACACTTTTCCATCAAAATTTTGCATGTCCAACACTGTGAAACACTTAAGAACATCATTTCTAGCAGTATCCTTAAAGAAAATTTGAAGTTTCATTTGTTTTTAGCTTTGTTTATGTTTGACCTTGAACAGAGTGCTTTAAAGTGATTTTCAGCGCGTATAAGGCCAAAACATGAAAAAGTTGATTCCGGACAGCGAATTCTAATCTTTTTACAACGATTTCTTTCTTACAACTTAGAAACTTCATTTCCAATACAGAAAGTTGAAGATTTCAGCATGTCTCACTTGTTTTCAGCTTGTTTTGTGCAAAAACACGTTTGACCTTGAAAAAGTGACAATCTTTGGATAAAACACTTTCCCTTCAACATTTTCAACATCTAACACTTTGAAATACATAAGAACATCATAAACTAAAAGGAGAAATAAAGAGAATTTGAAATTTCATGTGTTTTAGGCCTTTTTTAGGTAAAACTATGTTTGACCTTGAAAAACACACTTTCTCCTAAAACTACACTTTTCCATCAAAATTTTGCATGTCCAACACTTTGAAAGACTTGAGAACATCATTTCTAGCAGTATCCTTAAAGAAAATTTGAAGTATCATTTGTTTTTAGTTTTGTTTCTGTAAAATTCTGTTTGACCTTGAACTGAGTGCTTTAAAGTGATTTTCAGCGCGTGTAAGGCCCAAACATGAAAAAGTTGATTCCAGACAGCGAATTCTAATCTTTTTACAACATTTCTCTCTTACAACTTAGAAACTTTATTTCCAATACAGAAAGTTGAAGATTTCAGCATTTCTCACTTGTTTTCATCTTGTTTTGTGCAAAAACACGTTTGACCTTGAAAAAGTGACAATCTTTTGATAAAACACTTTCCCTTCAACATTTTCAACATCTAACACTTTGAAATACATAAGAACATCCTAAACTAAAAGGAGAAATAAAGAGAATTTGAAATTTCATGTGTTTTAGGCCTTTTTTAGGTCAAACTATGTTTGACCTTGAAAAACACTTTCTTCTAAAATTACCTTTTTCCATCAAATTTTTGCATGTCCAACACTTTCAAACGCTTAAGAACATCATTTCTAGCAGTATCCTTAAAGAAAATTTGTTTTTAGCTTTGTTTCTGTAAAACTATGTATGACATCGAACAGAGCGCTTTAAAATGAATTTTAGCGCATGTTACGCCGAAACATGAAAACGTTGATTCCGGACAGCGCATTCTAATCTTTTTACAACTTTTTCTTTCTTAAAACATAGAAACTTTATTTCCAACACAGAAAGTTGAAGAATTCAGCATATCTCACGTGTTTCCAGCTTGTTTTGTGCAAAAACACGTTTGACCTTGAAAAAGTGACAATCTTTGATAAAAATCTTTCCCATCAACATTTTAAACATCTAACACTTTGAAATACATAAGGACATCATATACTAAAATGAGAAATAAAGAAAATTTGAGATTTTATTTGTTTTAGGCCTGTTTTCTGTAAAACTATATTTGGTCTTGAAAAACACCATTTTCTCCTAAAACTACACTTTTCCATCAAAATGTTACAAGTCTAACACTGTGAAACACTTAAGAACATAATTTCTAGCAGTATCCTTAAAGAAAAATTGAAGTTTCATGTGTTTTTAGCTTTGTTTCTGTAAAACTATGTGTGACCTCGAACGGAGTGCTTTAAAGTGATTTTCAGCGCGTGTTAGGCCCAAACATGAAAACGTTGATTCCGGACAGCGCATTCTAATCTTTTTACAACTTTTTCTTTCTTACGACATAGAAACTTCATTTCTGCCGTTTCATTCCTACCATTTCTTCTGTTCTTGCAGCCCATTGTTGAGGTATATTTGAGGTAAAGCACACACAATCTGTAGCTCTCGTCATGTAGCTGCACTGTAATGTTGTCTGAGCATCTATGTTGAAGATAAGCACTGCAATGTCAGCCAGCTGTTGCAGCCGAGAGCAACAAATATTACACCACTGAGCAATCGTTCTCTGCTCTGGCCGGACAGGGCCATATTTGTCCAGGGGAGTAGAGCTCATATGACCGGTTTATCTCACGATCCAAGTGCCACCTGTTCCACATATTATGAGTGTATAAATTATAGCCCTGGCCTTATGTTTGAAAGGGATGTGGAAAGGGCACTGTTTAAAAAATGAAATTGGTCTTACAGGAAAAAATATTTCACAGCTCCTATAACAATGTTCAGACAATAGGAAATAGGAAATTGTAGGATTCAAGGATTGTAGATTTTAGCTGTTGTTTCACATAGAACCTATGAGAGATGTGTGTTTATTGGCTGAATGCATTTCAAAAACGTCTTGCAGTCATATTTTATAAGATAAGATAACATGATCCTTTATTAGTCCCACAAGAGGGAAATTTACATTGTCATGGCAGGAAGTAGACAGTACAAGATAAGAGCAGCAAAAAACAATAGCACTGGCTCTATGTCAACTGTATGGTATAAGATTCAATATACAAGTATGCAAATAAATATTCCTAAAATAGAAAAAAATTCAACCGTAAATGTGAGTTGTAAAAATAAAAATATGTTGGTATATACATTAAAGATGCATTTGTGAGATTTTACATATGTACAGAGTGGGTAGATATACCCATTGCACTTAAGAGAAATGGAAATGGTTTAATGGATGTGTGTGTTTGTGTGGTCAGCTGTTATAGAACCTGACAGCAGTTGGCAGGAAAGACCTTCTGAATCTCTCCGTCCCACATTGTGGGTGCCGCAGCCAGCCACTGAAGGAGCTGCTCAGTCCTGTCAGGGTCTCCTGCATGGGGTGGGAGATGTTGTCCAGGAGGGATGATAGCGTAGCAACCATTCTCCTGTCACTCACCACATCCAATGGGTCCAGAGGCTATCCTACAACAGAGCTAGCCCTCCAGATCAGCCTGTTCAGTCTCTTACTATCCCCGGCAGAGATGCTTCCTCTCCAGCAGAGTCATTAAAGGTCTTCATGAGTGGGCCCTTCAGAGGCCCTCTGCCCTTTTTTGTTGAAGGAATCATTTACAGCATTTATCAGATGCCCTTATCCAGAGCGAATCAGAGTTGTGAGAACAGTCCAGTTCATTGTTCAGATAAACACCAAGGTATATAGCTCTCCACAGCCTCAATGTCCATACCCTGAAGGTTCAATGGTTGTAGTGGAGGATGTTTGTGCCTGTGTAAGTCTACCACCAGCCCTCTGGTCTTTCCAGTGTTGATATGGAGGTAGTTCTGCTGGCACCAGTCCACATAGTCCCGAGTCAGTTCTCTGTACTCCTTGTCATCCCCATTTGTGATGAGGCCAACTATTGCAAAGTCATCAGAGAACTTCTGTAGGAAGCAGTTGGTGGAGTTGTAGTTGAAGTCTTTGAACCATTGCCAGTGGGGCCCTCATACTGCAGACCACCCTGTCCAACACATAGCCCTGAGTTCTCACATACTGTGGTTGGTTGGTGAGGTAATCCAGGATCCAAATTGTGAGGTGATTATTTACTCCTGTGATGATTTATATAAACATACTCGCAAATGTGTTTGCTGATGCTGAATATTGGGATTAAATGACATTTTTGGCCGACTTTCATCACTTCACAGTTGCTACTGGTGTTGTGAATAAATCCCCATTGGCTGTTTCCTACAAATGTTTGAAAATGCCTTATGACATTTCCACTGATGTTTGATAATCCTGAAATTGACAGAGGAAATTAACATTTTAATAGTCCATCATCAGTAGGTGGCCTAGCAGTTAAGGAAGTGACGCCGTAAACAGAATGTTGCTGGTTCGAATCCCGATCTGCCAAGGGGCCACTTATGTGCCACTGAGCAAAGCACACACTGCTCCCCACACGAATGTCATGGCTGCCCACTGTTCACTATGGGTGAGGGGTTAAAAGCAGAGGACCCATTCCTGTGTGTGCACCGTGTGCTGTGCTGCAGTGTTTCACAATGATAATCACTCCACTTTCTTTCAGTACCCCTCTGTCTACTGTTTTAATATTTTATAACAAATTTTTCAAACAAGAAGAGAAGAATAATCAAGAGCAAGACTCAAGAAAAAAACGTCTGCTCCATGGACAAATAATATGAACAGACTTTAGTGTTTATGAAATGTACAAGATATTGTTGCATGAAGTAAAAGTAAATTGAGGCACAATGGCCTTCTCAGTACCCAGGTCTGCATAGGTACATGTACATTATACACACTCTAGGCTGAAGGTACAGCCAGCATTTAGTGAATAATGGGAGGAAGAAAGCTCTGAAATTATGTAAACACCTGTGAACTGGCTTCCTGCTCTTCCTCTAACAGAACCCCAGTTCATTGTGACAGCCAGCTGTATACATGGCACCATAGCTCAGCAATGTCATATCCCATCCTGTTCCTGTTCAGGCAGCAGCTCAGGGGACCGGAAGACAGAAGTCAGGGTGCATGAGACATAGACCAAAACCTATTACCAGTATGATTTTGTACATGCATTCGTACATCATAACATTGGTAAACATCTCTTGATCCTCAGTATGTGACAGATGGAACGAAAACAGGGAAACAGAAAGAATTATTGTAAGTTTTAGACTTGTGCACACCTGTATGTATGCCAGACCTACAAATTTTTAAAAGTCGCATTTGTCTAAAATCCAGAGGTGGGTACTGAAGTCGCACTTAAGTGGCACAAACAATGACTTGTGACTTGACTCTGACTTGTTCACTTAAGTGAAGTGAAGTGATTGTTACGTGTGATACACAGCAGCACAGCACACAGTGAAATTTGTCCTCTGCATGACCGGCGCCCGGGGAGCAGTGTGTGGGGATGGTGCTTTGCTCAGTGACACCTCAGTGGTACCTTGGCGGGTCGGGATTCGAACCAGCAACCTTCTGATTACGGGGCCGCTTCCTTAACCGCTAGGCCACCACTGCCACATTCTTTGACTTGTGAGTCAAAGAATGTTCAGAGCACCCACTCTCTCAGCACATGAATACACATCACTGTGGCTAGATCCGGCAGTATAAAATTATCGTATTTTGAGAAAAAATATCATACAAACGCAATTTCCATTCTGATGTTGCTCAGAAAATCTGCTTCAAAAACATTTTATAGTGTTTTACAGAACGTCTGTATAAACCACCTCTTGGCACTGTGATGGCGATATTGCGTATGCTTACTCTTTGCGTCTCCAGTAGCAACAACTCCAGCATGCAAATCCATGCTTAAACCACTCATCAAACTCAACTGCACAAGGGGCCAAAACTTATGGGGTCGTGTATGGCAAGGCAATTGAATCATTGCATTGTAGGATCGCATTCGGCAATGCAGCTGAAGCACTGCATTATGGGATCTGTAGTGTCTTCATTGCGCCAGTCCATAATAATAGATTTATATTAAGTGATTTGGCTTGTGGGCTGCGAGTTTGACACCTATGTGTTACATTGTGCAATGATTGGCTGTAAAGGCACAACAGTGAGACGACTGCGCATAAACAAGCTAAGTAGGTCTGCACAACCAGATGAAAACACGTACCTTGTCATGGTAATGAACTTAAAATGCATAGTCATAATGCCTATCATGTCATTCATTTGAATTATGTAGGCCCTTGTGTCCTGAGGTGTGGCTGGATCTGATGAGCTCCATTCAGGGATGCCCTCAGCAATAGGTCGCTCACTGCATGATGGCCATCTCTTCAGCCTCTGAGAGTGGGGGTGGTGATGGTCCTGTTTTATGGGCCTCGGCCTTCTTTCTGTTGGCTATAATGGGCGGTCAGATTTGAACATATCCAGTAAACTCAAATTTTGAGACATGCATATCATGCAGTTAGGTGTGGCTTTCATATAGACAATTTTCCTAAGTACTTAAATATAGCTATCACATGTAGAATGTAACCACTGAATGCAGTTTAATGAGAGCAGGCTAAACAGAATTGCTTGTAAAGCAATTGCTTGTAAATGTAAAAAATAAAATGTTAGTGATACCTCACCTATTTGAACTATATTTTTATATTTCATC
Source organism: Denticeps clupeoides (assembly GCF_900700375.1). NCBI lineage: Eukaryota > Metazoa > Chordata > Actinopteri > Clupeiformes > Denticipitidae > Denticeps > Denticeps clupeoides. Next base: position 14,095,594 of record NC_041708.1, read on the forward strand.
TTTAGTTGCTGCCATGTCCTTTTTGCACCTGTGCGCTATCTAATTAATACTCACACATTGACTTGGTCTGCAATTTTCTGCCACACAAGCTTTCTCTCTTTTGCTGCTGCTGCAGAAGTAGGAGGCTCTAACCTTTTGTCCACTGGTTGCACGCAATGTTGTATTTCATTTCAACAAAACCTGAAATCCTGATTGCTCAACAGAATTTTAAACTTGCTAGAATGTAATATATTCACTGTCACAGCCTGCTGCAGCACAGGTCCACTCCACTTTAGACAGGAAGTGCCTACACAATCTGAGAGCAACAAATCCCAACAAATACATTTGTTATAATGTTTACTACTGTTACATCCTGCTTACATCCTGCTGGGGCAGTGGTGGCCTAGTGGTTAAGGAAGCGGCCCCGTAGTCAGAAGGTTGCTGGTTCGAATCCCGATCTGCAAAGGTACCACTGAGGTGCCACTGAGCAAAGCACCGTCCCCACACACTGCTCCCCGGGCGCTTGTCATGGCTGCCCACTGCTCACTCAGGGTGATGGGTTAAATGCACTGTGTGCACTGTGTGCTGTGCTGCTGTGTATCACGTGTGACAATCACTTCACTTTCACTTGCTTAGCTCAGTCATACAGGGTCACTGACCTCATTGATGGTTTCTATGGGCTATTCAGTCATTTTTATGTATGCCATTATTATTTTTTATTATGCCGTTATTATACAAAATGCCAAATAATCGACAGGGTGGCAAACCAAACTCCAGCATTCAAGTAGACCCCTACAGCCTACCAAACAATGAGACTTTGTAGGCTGCACTCCACCAATCATCCTCCATCCCACACCTCCTGCCCGTTTTTATTTCCTCACTTACTCACTTTTTCCTTCTGAAATCCGACTTTATGAACCCTAAGCTGAAAAAGGGCTATTTCAAGAAGGAGTGAGTGTGTGTGAGCTTGTGTGAGTGTGTGTGGGTATAATTTGTGGGAGCTTGTTGTTATAGTGGATGTCCATATTCAATATTATATTGTGCTTTAAATGTGTGTGTAATTAAATGTGACTGTTTGCATGCATGTGCATTTTTGTGTGTAAATGTGATGGATGGCATGTTTATATATATGTGTTTAGTGTGTGTGTGTGTATGGACCCATGGACCACCCATACACAACAAGTCCTTTGTGCCACTTGGGATATTTCCTCTTATCGCTGCTGTTCATCAGAGCTGCAGCTAACTGACAGCAGGCAGCACCAGTCACTGTTTCCATCCAGAGGTGTTACTGAGACCTGAACTCTGAGCAAGATTTTATCGAGTTATGAGCAGAGCAGTGAGTGAGAGTGAGATGTTAGATGTTATTATTTGGCCAGAAGAAGAAAGTATGGCTGGTGAAAAATTGTGAGCAGCCTAAACCACCACCAGGTAATTTATCTCCATTCAGGCCATTCTAAAATCTAAAATTTTCATGTTTTATTGGGCCTTTTAGTAAGTCAGTAATGCTACTGAATCCTGCATGTGTTTAGACTGTGGAAGAGATCAGTCACAGATAGAACCTGGACTACAAATCGCAGCCACGGCCTGTTCCAGATTCAGGGTTATGAGATCAGTGGCTGACACCTCCAGACTTCTGTCATATGGAAAATCTAAATGTGCCCTGTAATAATAACAAGATAATAACAAGACTAGCTTTTAGCCCTAGCCCAGTGCATTGTGGGACAGTGTGGAGCCTGGGCTCCTAGGTGTACCTGTCAGAACACATTCCAGTGCCATGCATGTTATTCACAGCCTGTCTTTCATTGGTGTGCTTATTGTTTAAAGTATATGGAGCAGCAATGGTGCTCCATATGCTGCTGCTGATGGAGGGATGTAATTGTTTGGATTTGGGATGATATAGACAATGTGCAGGAAATAAGAGTCCTGCACCTCAACTTTATTCAAACACCTCTGTCACCTCTTGACCAACGCCACACCCAGAACTCTCCCTTCGCACTGTCCTGCTTGGCCTTGTTCTTTAATTTTTCCCCCTCCATTGTGGAAACACTCCACCCTTTTTCAAAACCAGAATTCCTGTGGACTGCTGAATGTATAATAAGGAATGTTGGAAAGGTGGGAGTGCACCCTCAGAATAAACAGCAGAGTGAGAGATTTATGAAGTCCCCTACTCGTAGACAGTGTTGGTTTTGGGTTTCTCAGACAGGGCCATGCTGATTTATGTTTAATAAGCTTCAGGTGGCGTGGAGGGCCAGGATTTGGACGGGTCCATTCCAAGCCCCCATCTCGGCTGTCAGGGCCGATACCAAGCCCTCTGTCAGCAGCAACAGAGATACCTTTGTACCAAGTGTGAGGAGCTGTGGGCTGACGAGAGGAACGTTCAGACGGCCAATAAGAGTTTAATGAGAAAGGAGCTGAGGAATGTGAGAAGGTCAAGGGTCTTGCTCTTCTTTCTCAATGTTTTTCTCTCACTGCCTCATGTTGAGTGACAGGTGTTCTATACAGCGTACAACAATGCCTACACTGTTTGAAGGCGATGAGGGAGGAGCTGTAAGAAACACAGGGAACATGACAGAACGTACTGCTGCTTTTCCTGCAGGCACAGAGGCTGGTGCTGGCAGAACATCTGTTTCAGCTTTCCTTGCCTTCGTTTCAAGTTTTTACTTTAATACATGTTCATTAGGAAAATAAAAAAACAACAGTGCACATCTTGTTTAGTGTCTCTGCCAGATGCACGACCCAGAGTAATTGAGGTAGATTAACAATAACTTTGACAACAAAATCCTGACCATAATCCCAGTCAGGTTTCATATCTGAAATATAATGACAGTAAAGAAGGCACTGCTGACGCTCATATGAAAGGGGATGGGAGCAAGTGCTGCAGGCTCTTACCATGGAACTACGCATCTTAACTTCACCTTCACTCACAAATAACCACTTGTAAATTGTGCCCATCATTTGAAAAGAAAAGGTTTTTGTTTACTTCAGAATCTCAGATGCACAACCCTGTCTGAGGTGTGACCCATGACCCAATCCTTGCGTGATGATTGCCAGAGAATGACCAGAACCTACATTATGAACCAGAAGATTAATGGTTTTCTACTTCATCATGCAGATAATAATGATACATGTTTTGTCAGAAGGTAACATCTTACAATCACTGTTCATTCCTGCCCAAGTACAAGATGAAAAGTATTGTCAGGATGGAGCCAGAACTCACACATGACTGAATTGAGATGAGAATCAAAGAGCTGCATCCCCCGTGTGCACCTCTGCTTCACTGGATGTCTATCTGACCATTTAATGGTTCCGCCTCCTCATACTTATCTACCATCACTTCACTGCGCTCTTCTCCAGGAGATACACAAACTTCTCACAGGAGATGCAAAACCAAGTTATTTTACTTGAAAATATAATAAAAAAATTGATAATGTCAAAATTTTCCAGAATATTAAATTCTGATTGGCTAGTTGGTGTATTAAACATGTTATATGGTGACAATTAATCACCAATCTAATGTGAGTACCAGATATTGATCATAAAAAGACTTGAATAACTCGAGTGGATATTGTTAATGTTGCCACAACCATGGGCTAAGGGCGGAAGGAAGTGCACAGATAGGATATCATATCGGGAATAGTGGGATTTATTAGGAAAATACAAAAGAAAGGGCACAAGGACCAAAACAAATACGAACCAACATTAATGAACCCGCAGGCGTGTGGCAATTGCCAGAACTGAAAACAACTATACAGGTTAGTTGAATGAGCTTACGCGTAACACAGGAGAGGCTGGGTTACCTCCAGGCAGGGCCAGGGCCTTCATACAGCACTCCACCGCACCGCACCGCAAAGCTCCTTCTCGCTATCTTCCTCGCTCTCGTTATCCTCGCACACCAGGAAATCACATGAGTCCATACCACACTTGCAACAATCCAGGGAGGTGCAGACTCTGCACCGTCCACCCATGACACGGAGGCTTCGCAGTGCACAGAGGTAATCGTCCAGCATTGCGAACATGGTGGGGGCATATTCTTAGTGCCCAACGTCTACGCCACTTTCTCGCTGCTGTGATTGGCCTCCTTGGTCCACTCACCTGCGCACTCACCTTGTAAAACTCATCGGGAGCTTCCGGGGTGATCCACTCCCATGGGCAGTATTCCGGCCATTCTGTCTGGAGCCTGCCTGGGTTCTCCTCTGCGTACTTGTTCTTCGTCTGTGTGACTGAGGGCGTTACATTCTGTCCCTACCACTGGCTGAGGGAGGAAGAAAGTGCACAGACGGGACATCGGGAAAAATGGGATTTAATATGAAACACAAACTAAAAGGCATGAGGTCCAAACACAGGGAAATAAAAACAACAAAATTGAACCCACAGGGATTCAATTGGTATTTTTGGTGACTAAAAACAACTACACAGTTTAATTGATGCTCTTATTAATGTAACCGGGTACTCCAGTGGCACCTCTTCTCTTTTGATGAAGCCCTGACTGATCAGGCCGGATGATGCGCAGCCGAGATCAATCAGGTGCCTGGTGTCCTGCTGTGACAGCCCCATGACCTCAGGGTGTCACAAATGTGTACATTTTTCATTACGATAATTCAGTGCACAGGTTAAATTGCATGTTTTGCTTATATGTTTCAGGTCTCATGTATTAAATCCTTTTTTTGGAGTCGAGTGTTTGCATCCATCCTGCACTGTGCCACCATAACAGATTATAGTATAGATTAGAGGTGTGTACGTTCAAGGGTCTCACTAGTGTTACTTTTGTCAATGTGTTGTCCAAGAACATAGAACAAATCAGAGCATCTTGTGTGTCTGCAATGGATGCAGACATATGGATGTATTCTTGAGTCTATATGTTTTGGTCTATTCTACTAATTACTTACACTATATTGACTGGGTTAAATAGAAATGCATTACTAAAAAAGAGACTAAAATGCAAGCAACAGGGCTGAATGCAAAAAGTGCTTTCTCAGTTTTTTATTTGTAATAAATTTGCCTCAAGTAAACTTTTTTACTGTTGTCATTATGGGTGTGTAGAATTATCAGGAAATTTATTTTAAAACAAATTAATCCATTTTTGGAATAAAGCTGTAGCATAACAAAATGTTGAATAAGTTGAATACTTTACAAATGTACTACACTGAAAGAGCAGTTTCAGTCAGCATTAATTGGACAGTAAAGCAAGTGCAGATATTCATGGTTCATCCATTATTTCTAGTTCATCAGGAGTCTTTCACATCCTTAGCAATTTATAGTTTTTTTTTACCAGTAGAGAATATACACAGGGTGAGGCAAAAATTTGAGAATTGATGATACTGCGGAATCAACACAATGTGAAAGCATTGTTGATGATTCAAGAGTTGGTTAAATGCATCTGAGGCAGTTAAATGTAACACCTGAGTTTGAGGACACATGGGCAGACATAGTGAGATTAGGATGGTACACGGAAGAGGGGGTCAGCACCGGGAAAGAATGAGGAGAGGATGGGAGGCGCTTGGCCAGAGAGAGGTTGCAAGTGAGTGGGAACAGGAGGGGGAAACGGGGTGAGCTGCAGTGCAAGGGAAGTGGACACCGGGCTTAGCAGGGAAAGGTGTGTGACGTCCCGTGGCAGAGTATGTGTATGTTCTGTTTGTTTGTCTGTCTCTCTCACTCTTTCTCTCTATCTCTCTGTGTAATGTTGCAGGGTGGCTCCTCATCAGCCCATCAAAGAGCGACCAGCACCCAGTGTTGACACCTGTTGCTGTCACATGCCTCCTGGGGGCTTGGAGTGGGAGAGTGACTGTGACAATCAGTCAAAAGTCACTCAAAAGCTAATAAAATCCATTGGACCATTGTTTTGTCTTTTAAAGCATAATTGTATCATAAAAGTAATGGTCAAGACAAATCAAATCATCAGATCAGTTCCCTGGAGTTCAGGTCATTGGTAGCACAGAATATGAAGATGGATCCGGACCTTATTTTCCCATCCCATCATTAAAAAGATGAAGCATTCAGTGGTTAAATCACACCATCCATAGCACTTGACACACTTGATCTTATTCCAGCCTGACATTTCACAGATCCATCCAATATTCAGTTAGACTTTCTACGCACAGCCTGTACATATACATTACAGATCACATTCTGCCCACTTCACACATTCACAAGGACCTCTGCTTGAATCAGTTCGGTCTGACCCTCACCATAACATCAACAGCAGAAGTCTGGCACAGACGTGTTCACTTTATGCCCACATGATTGTTTTTTTTTTTCAATAATTGTAGCTGCCTTCTGTTTTTATCCTGTTCTGGTCAGTTCTTCAGTTTATTGATATATTTTGTGAAATCCAGTGAAGCCTCACCATTAGCCTTTTCTCTTTGTCTGTTTTCCCTGTCCATGGTTCCACCTGGGAGCCCTCCCAGGAACGTTTTTGAGGGGTGCATATGAGCTGTCCAAAATCTATGAAAGCCATGTCCACTCTTAATCTTATCTTGGGGTATGTATGTGTGTTCTGTTTGTATTTGTTTTTATGTTGTTTTTATTCCCATTGTGTGAGACAAGCATTTTTGTCCTCCTTCCAAAACAATATATTGGAACATATATTGGAACATAGTGACAATTGAAATCAATTGTCACTATGGGCTTCTCCCATTTCAAACTTAGACAATAAAAACATTATTACAATTGGTATTTTTGGTGACAGAATTCATCACAGACCCACAGAAATGACTGGATGTCTAATGGGTTCCCTTTATGTTTGTTTGTCTGACTCTATGTAATTGTGTAATTCCTGAACATTATCCTCCCACGACCCTGTGTCCTCACAGTTTCAGCAGCATTCTTCTATGGTGCCTCCAGAAACTGAAGTAGACAAGGTACTAATGTACATCCGATTTAGTTTTGTTTATGACAATGCCTATTATTAAACTATAACATACAGACAGCAGTCAGTGCATCAGTGCTAGAAAGGGATTACACAAAATCATAGTTGGAGGGAAGCATTATCCATTTGTCACACTCCTCCCAGCGGACATCACCAATCACACATGCTGTATAAACACGTCAGGAAGACCCGCCGCTGCTAATTTCCTGTCCCTTAAACAAACTCTGTATACCCAGACAGCCCAGTAAAGCCACTCATGTGCTCCTCAGCTTTGTTTCCTGTGGGACAGGGGACAAATTAGGACTGGAGGTTTATGTGATGAAATCCATGCACGGCTGTACATCCCGAGTCCCAGAGCTCTCAGATTTAACAGTTGAGTCAGAAAGATGTGCAATGGTTTCTCACTGGTTTGCCACTGATCTGGGAACAATACTTGAATGAAATGTAATTACTCAGGTTTGTGCAGACATGTGCAAAGATGGAAAAATTAACACAGACAAGCAAAAAAATCTAGTCTTTTCAGGGGAGCTACTCATTGTCTAAGCCAGTGGTTCTCAACCGGTGGGACACTCTTGCGAGGGGACACTCTCACACGAGTAGGCTATAGGATGGGAGGAAAATATAAGAAAAAAAAATTACTGTCGTATTTGTTTTTTCATATTTGTGATTTGGGGGCTCTCAATCATCAAAAACAGCCCTCAAAATATTTGCTACGAATACGAAAAATGCAGAAAATCGAACCATCCGAATTCATTTTTACGGACGGAAGATGCAGAGGCTATAAACGTATACAATGTGAGGTTGTATTTCTATGACGTATGTATAAAACGAATAAACTAGTTGGAATATAGTCTACAATTAAAGATTTCCTTACGTTTTTGGGAAATACATTCACACACGCAGCCACGCACACACGTCACACGATTTCTTCTCCCTATTTCAATCAGCGTCTGAGCTGAGCTGAGCAATGAGAAAACATTTCTCATGTGATGTACTTTAAAGAGGATTTTTGTGAGGGTTCGCGAGGGTTCTTGATCAGTTTGTGTGCACAGCAAACAAGCTATCAATTGATATGCAGGAATAGCTTATTGAGCTGAAGAGTGACAGCTTCAATGGACAGCATTGATGCAGGAATATCCTGAATATCGCCTTTAAGATTCCCAAAAATGACTGCAAAAAAAACTAAACATCGCAATCATGCACAAATCGAGGATGATTTGAGACTATGTTTATCAAACATTGAGCCAAGAATTGATGATCTTTGCAAGGTAAAGCAAGCTCAGGTCTCACATTAACATCACCTACATGCAAGCTTCTGTAAAAAATTCAGAAGATACCTACTATAATGCCTAGTAATAACAACAATAATTAAGCATAAATTAATATGAGAGGTCTGGTGCCAATTCCCAATTATAGCAATAGCCTAGTAATAATAATAGGCCTATACTGATGATAATAATAATAATAACAACAACAACAATAAAGCATGTAACCTGATATAATTATATAGAAATAGCCTAGTAATAATAATAGGCCTACTACTACGCATAATAATAATACGCATAATAACATTAGAAGTCTAGTGCTACTGCCAATTATAACAATAGCCTAGTAATGATGATTGGTCTACCTACCGCTACAGATGATAATAATAATAATAATGTGGGCCTAAAAATAATAGCATAGGGCTATCTATCTATCTATCTATCTATCTATCTATCTATCTATCTATCTATCTATCTATCTATCTATCTATCTATCTATCTATCTATCTATCTATAATCTACAGATTATTACTGACATAAACCGGTCATAGCCACAAAAATAAAAAGAGTGCACAGAGTAAACAAATGATTGATCTACAATAATAGGCCTCTTATGATGAGTCTATGAGCTATATATAATAATATTCTTTATGTTTGTTTTTCTTGTACCGTGTCACTATACAAAATGGATCATAGTAACAAAGTGAAAACATGTTTAAAGACATTTTATCACATTTATTAAAACATTAAAACATTTAAACATTTCACAGCTATATCTTAATACATATCTTGAAGCACCTTTGCCTGCAATCAGTTCTTCTTGGGATTTTCCTCTACATGTTTCACACACCTGTGTTGGGGAATTTTCTCCCATTCTTTCCTGCTGTTTTTTTCAAGCTCATTTGGGTTGGATGGGCAGTGCTGGTAGACAGCCATTTGATGATTGAATGTTAGATTCAAGTATGGGCTCTAACTGGGCCACTCAAGGATATTCACAGATTGCTCCCGAAGCCATTCCGTTGTCATTGTCATGTTAGAAGATGAATCGTCACCCTAGTACGATTCCCTGCAGTTTGGTGGGATTAGAACATTTGCTGGTATGATTATAGTCAGAAAAATAATCCTGGTTTCACGATTGTCTTGATTATTTTATGTGAATTGATTTCACAGATGTACTAACATATGTAGAATCACACAAACACATTATGTAAAGGTTTTATAAATGACTATTTGTCAAGCGTGCACAGACAGCAGAGGAGACAGGAAAGAAGAGCAGCTGTTGGAGAGCAGTTCGTGTTGGAGCAGCACGAAAAGGGTGTTACGTCCTGGTTTTTGTGGTGTGTTTCTGTTCTGTGTTTGTGTTGTGTTTGCAGGATGCCTGGTGATTGCAAATTGAGCCCACCTGTTCCTGCTGTGGACAGCCAGAATAAAAGGGGCCTCAAGTTCCTTTTACAGGGCTGCGCTTGCTGTGCCATCCACCGTGCCCGCCTCCCTAGCTTTTCCCGATTGCATCCCTTCTGGATTCCCCTGCGATTCCCCTAGGAGGCGACACGACTTGTTGTGTTTGCCAGCTTCGGTTTTTGTTTGTTTTTCTCAGTTTTCCTGTTATGTTTTGTCATTATTCATTGTAATTTGTTTCGTATGTATTTATTATTTATTTATATAGTTATTTTTGGTTAATAAAACATTTGTTAAATTTCTCAGTTTCGTCTAAGTAGGTTTTCATTTTTGTTTTTACATTCATTATAGGCCAGACCCCCTAGATTGGCTTTTAACAAGGACGAGTGACTGTCCACTTGTTTGATCTGTGAACAGGAGCCAGCCAAAAGACGCAATACCTATAGATGTTGGCATTCACAGGGTTAAACATCAGGGAATTAACAAGAGGGCAGGATCAGACAGACCATTTACGTTGGATGAGCCGAGTCAAAGAATGACAAACCGAACAATGACAGAGCACCGACCACATGTTCACGCCGGTTTAAATGCAGTTACACGACTCATTTACATGTTCCCGGATGACGTTTAGGGACAGTGGTGCCCTAGTGGTTAAGAAAGCTGCCCCGTAATCAGAAGGTTGCCGGTTCAAATCCATATATGCCACTGTTGGTGCCACTGAGCAAAGTACCGTCCCCACACGCTGCTCCCCAGGCATATTTTGTTGTGTGCACCGTGTGCTGTGCTGCAGTGTATCACAATGACAATCGCTTCACTTTCACATGAGCAGCGTCATGTGACACTATTTATTACAGCTTTTTAGACAGTTAAAAGAAAAATGTGTAAATAAAAAATATGTAATCTCCAAACACATCTATAGGTTGCGTATCTCATTTGTTACTGCCAAATTCCTTAACTTAAAATGTTAAACTATCAGAATATCTTTATTAGAATTTCTTTATCTTGAAACTCTCTAGCTTTAACAATTCACAAATAAGTTCAGGTTCAGCCAAACTGAGCTATCAGGGCAGAACAGCCTTGGTGAGACAGGTTAAGAAGAACCCAAAGATCACTGTGGCTGAGCTCCAGAGATGCAGTCGGGAGATGGCAGAAAGTTGCCAGAACTGGAAAGGACCTGCAAGGAGGAATGGCAGAGAATCCCCAAATCCAGGTGTGAAAAAACTTGTTGCTTCTTTCCCAAAAAGAGGCTCATGGCTGTATTAAATGTGAAAAGGGACTGAAAACTTAGAACCATGTGATATTTCAGTCTTCAAAAATGTCAAAGATTGCATTTTTCTTCCTTCAATATGGGGTGATGTGTGTACATTTAATGAGGTAAAAAATAACTTAAATGCTTTTAGCAAATGGCTGCAATATAACAGTGAAAAATGTAAGGGGGTCTGAATACTTTCCATACCAACTCTAGATACAGTACAAAACTATGAATGAACATGTTATGTAACTATGAATGAACATGTTATGTACTTAACAAAAAAAGGTGAAATAACTGAAACCATGTTTTATATTCTAGTTTCTTCATAGCCACCCTTTGCTCTGATTACTGCTTTGCACAATCTTGAAGGAGTTCCCAGAGGTGTTTAGCACTAAACGCTTGATTGTTCGATGATCACGCTTCAGAAGCTTTGCAATTTTAAGAGTGCTGCATCCCTCTGCAAGATATCTCACAATTTTGGACTTTTCTGAGCCTGTCAAGTCCTTCTTTTGACCCATTTTGCCAAAGGAAAGGAAGTTGCCTAATAATTATGTACACCTGATATTGTTGATGTCATTAGACCACACCCCTTCTCATTACAGAGATGCACATCACCTAATATGCTTAATTGGTAGTAGGCTTTCGAGCCTATACAGCTTGGAGTAAGACAACATGCATGAAGAGGATGATGTGGACAAAATACTCATTTGCCTAATAATTCTGCACTCCCTGTAATAACTTTACCCCAGTCCTTAGCAGTCCAATCCCTGTACTTTTTGCACAATATAAGTCTGTGCTGTCTGCTGCCATTCTTACTTTTGCTTTGAAATGGCGGATGAAAAGGAGGATGCGACACCTGTGCTAACTATGGTGGCTATCTCTTCCCTACTACAACAGCACAGAAAGGCAAACATCTTCTTGATTACTAGAAACTAAGTTTGATGAAGAGGTCTGTGGTGGAAAATGGACTAGGGTCTTGGGAGCTGGCTGCGGATGATTTAAGACTGCGAAAACAACACTGCGAAAACAACACAAAACTCACTGCCAAAGTAACAGACTTAGAAACACGGCGGCCCCGGACCCTCAGACTGGCTCCCCAGCGTGGTCCAGCATGACGGCCCCGGTCCCTCCGGCTGGCTCCCCGGTGTGGTCCCGCATGGCGGCCCCGGAGCCTTGGTGCCAATGTGGGGGCTTTGCCAGACCATCCGGCTAGCCCCTTCTGCATCCGTTGGGACAAGCAGGCCCTCTTCCTGCCTGTCCCAGCTGGGTCCTCATTTCTTACAGGAGGCTCTGTGGCGTTCCGCCCCTCTGGAGGCGTTTGCAGGCCCATGCCTGGCCTGCCCTCCTCACCGGCTACCGGAGGACCCAGCTCTGTCGCTTCCCCACCCTCCCCTCAGGAGGAAAAAACTTTGGGGGAGCAGCCCCCTGGCTGAACTTAGTGGTACATTGGGGCTCATCCACCTCATCCTGGAACCAGAACTTCCTCCATGGGGTTTGGCCCCAATGCTGGGTCACAATCTGGTGGACACAAAGAGGGGAAGTGGGGGAGACATACGGACACAAATGCCATGCACACACACACACACACACACACACACACACACACACACACACACACAGACAGACAGAAGAGAGGGTCATCTGGCTCCCTCTCTGGGTTCTCTGGGACCTCCTCAGGGGACCCAGACAGGATCACAGGAGGCGCAATCTTCTCGCCACCCTTCAGTGCTGGGTTTTCTTGCACTTTTTCTTTCTTTTCTTGATCCTGACTGACGCACTGGTGGTGGTGGCCCTGGCCGATCAAACACCGCCCTCAGTCTCTCCAGGAAGTCCTGAAAACCCATTCTGATAGAAACCCATTCTGATAGTGGTGATCTTCTCCGCATCTGAAAGGGAGGGAAGAGCAGCCATGTAAACGCCACAGGATCTTATGAAAGACTAGCATGTACCTGCTGCTCTGCTGAAGGGTCCTGGGACAAGAAGGACGTGTGGCTTGAGATGGTGGTTGGTGGCAGAGGTGGGACATACTGGGGACAACGTGGCGCGGTGGCCGAAAACAGTGAATAAAGGGGGGAACATAAACGAGCCCACAGGTGCATGGTGATTGCCAGAACTCATAACACACTTTAACAGGAACAGGTCAAGTTTTTCGTGGACACACAGAGTCCATGATCGAGTGGAATGGAAGTACTTATTTACAATTCTAGGGAAATTCAATTTCGGATTGAACTAATATATCTCTGCCATAACGCCTTACTAATTCCCACCAGTCGTCATCCTTCAACCTCCAACCTCCCTTTAAGTCCTCTACTCTTTGCTCTTGCTAGAGCCACTTGCCATCACACTCCGTAGTTGTTGGTACTGGGATCTGGAGGAGTGGAGTTGAACACAAGGTATCACTTTATGCAGATGATAAAAAAAATCCATACCATCCATGTTATCAATTGTTCCTGTCTAGTAGCGACGATTTTATGAATTTCTTTAATACTAAAATAGTCGCGAATAGAGATAAGATTAAAAGCACAACAAATAGCTCCACCGATATTTCTATGGAAAATAATATTCAAATAGCTGACCACCGATTAGAACGCTTCAACCTTATTAAAGAGCATGAATTATTTAAATTAATCTCGTTGTCAAATCAATGATTCCAACAAGGTTCCTTAAGCAAATAGCACCCGATATTATAAATTACATCCTCAAAATTGTTAACTCGTTGCTTAGCGCCGGCCACGTACCAATTTCGTTCAAGGTAGCAGTCATTAGACCCCTGAATAAAAAGCCTGATCTTGATCGCAGTCAGCTTTCAAATTATAGACCAATATCCAACCTTCCGTTTATATCAAAAATCTTAGAAAAAGTCGCAGCCCAGCAGCTGAGCGCATACCTAGACAGTAACAATATCCACAAAGTATATCAATTGGGATTTAGACCTCATCATAGCACTGAGACAACGCTGGTTAAAGTGGTTAATGACCTGCTGTTGGCCTCTGATCAGGGACGCATCTCGCTGCTTGTCCTGCTTGATCTGAGTGCAGCGTTTGACTATCGATACCGCTATTCTCCTTACCAGGTTAGAGAATGTTATTGGGGAGAATTAAGGGAACAGCCCTTGAATGGTTCAGATCATATTTGACCAAGCGATATCCATTTGTTGACATCAATGGTGTTTTGTTTTCACATAGTAAAGTAGAGTTTGGTGTTCCACAAGGTTCTGTCCTAGGTCCATTACTTTTTTCCCTATACACGTTACTTTTAGGTGACCTCATCCGCAAACACGGTATTAGCTTTCATTGCTACGCTGACGACACACAGCTATATCTGTCAGCAATGCCAGATCAGAGGCAGCAGCTAAACAATATACAGAATTGTCTGAAGGACATTAGACAGTGGATGCTCACCAACTTTCTCCTGTTAAACCCTGACAAGACAGAAGCTCTTGTACTTGGGCCTCAAGCAGCCAGGCATAAGCTGGCTGACTACACCATAACCCTGGATAGCCTTTCTTTTTCACCAAGTATTGAAGTAAAGGTGTCATCATTGATGCAGGTCTCTCATTCAATTCGCACGTAGATAATGTCACTAGGATAGCATTCTTTCACCTTAGAAAGATTCCGAAAATAAGAAATATAATTTCAATGCATGATGCAGAAATGTTGGTCCATGCATTTATTACATCAAGGTTAGATTACTGCAATGCATTACTGTCTGGATGCTCTAGAAGGTGCTCGAGTAAACTCCAGCTAGTACAGAATGCTGCAGCCAGAGTTCTAACTAGAACTAGGAAATTTGACTACAAAATCCTACTTTTCACAGCTGGGAGCAGATCCTTCTCCTATAGAGCTCCGCAGTTGTGGAACGGCTTGCCTGTCGGTGTCCGGGACTCAGACACAGTGTCAGTGTTTAATTCCAATCTCAAAGCCTATCTGTTTTCTCTGGCTTTTTGTTAAAGTCCTAGACACTCATTTCACTTCACTTTGACACAGTGTCAATTATAAAGTCCAGTTTATCACAGAGTCCCCCTGTTAGACACAGACACAGACAAAGTTAAATTCACCCTAGTTAGGCTGTCCTAGTTAGGGTACCGGGCCAATATACTACTATTACCACATATTTCAGTATCGGTCGTACAGTGCCACCGTCTGCCGTTGCTTCTGTTTGTTTTCTCCGAGACACGTAATCAGATGCCCAGACTACTGGCAGACCCCAGTGAAGAGACCAGCAAATAAATCCTGGTTCCTGACAACTGCTAAATGAGGACATAGCATGAAACGAACCAGAGGGTCACCACAGCCACCACCACCATTACAACTACAGCTTCAGGGATCTTTAAGTGGACCAGTAGCATCATTATGGACACGTAATCTAGACCATGACACTGGACTACATTCTGGACTTCTCCAACCCTACAACTGTAGGACTTATTATTATATTGTACAAATCATCACCAGCCCTGCACTGACACCATTTGCAGGCTCACTCTACCCTGGAAGGGGGTTCCTCTCTGTATCACTCCTTCCCAAGGTTTCTTCCTTTCTTTTTTTCTCTCTCCTAGAGTTCTCTGTGGAGTTTTTCCTTGTGTGCAGAAGGGTCAATTGTGGGGGGTGTCAACTTTAGGGCCTATCAAAGCCCATTGAGACATACTGTATGTGATTATGGGCTATATAAGAAATAAATGTTGTTGTTGGGAAAACAACCAAGGGGAATGTGTGTGGTGGGAATACACAGATATCAGGCCCAAGTGAAATATTGTGCTTTTATTTACAGTGAGTAGTGAACAACCAATCAAACCTAAAGTGCTATATACAACAACTACACGACAATTCACAGGAGGACAACACACCATGAAAAGAGAGACAATTCAAATACACAACAAAGGCACCTCAGAAGGTATGCTCTGAAGGCACCTCCCTGCGGTACTGTAAGTGGTCGTCGGATGGTCCGAGAACGACTCCCTGGGGGTGGCAGGAAGCGATGCAGGAAACGTCAGAGGGGACATGCAGAGGCAGCCCGTAGAGGAGGGGCTCTGTCATGGCTGGGTGCAGCTCGACAGCAGGGCTCCAGCCATGGGGTGGTAGTAGCCTAGTGGGTAACACACTCGCCTATAAACCAGAAGACCCAGGTTCAAATCCCGCTTACTACCATTGTGTCCCTGAGCAAGACACTTAACCCTAAGTTGCTCCAGGGGGACTGTCCCCTGTAACTACTGATTGTCGCTCTGGATAAGGGCGTCTGATAAATGCCATAAATGTAAATGTAAATGGCTAATTAGGTGTACATGACTGGAGCCCTGTTATAAGGACCTGTTGAGAAGTAGAACAATGCTGTGAGATTTATGTGGTTACTTCCCATACCTTTACGTGTTTTTATCTATAAACCTGGCAATCGCCACATGCCTGCGGGTTCGTTTTAGTTCTCCCATTTGTTTCCCCAGTTTTGGCCCTTGTGTTGTTTTTCCTTTGTTGTGTAATAAATCCCATTTGCAAGATGTCCCGTTTCTGCCCTTCCATCCCCCATGTGGGGGCGCTTTCTGAATTACTTCTCAAGCCTTCAGGTTAAAGACTTGACATCTAGAATTACTGTGAGGCAGAGTATTAAGCAAGGGACAGGGTTTAAATCACTTTTCTCATCTCATTCTCATTTCAATGTTATTTTCTATGCATTTATTTATTTTAAGTGATCAATGTGGTATTGACTCACTGTATATTACCTTTATGCATATTTTGAGAAGCCAGATTAGTCTTTTTCTTCAGCTGAAGTCCATCTCAGGCATGAAGTGCATTATGTCCATCACAAGTGTCATGTATCTTCTTCTGTACCAACAATGCACCTAGCCACAAAATACACTGCTAAAAGCAAATTAAAAGCAATTAGCAAGACATAAAAAGCAATTAGCAAGACATAACCAATTCTCAGTTCTGATGCTTTCTGGCTGATGTTTTGATTACTTTTGAATGGTGGTACTTTCACTCTAGAGGTAGCATGAGATGGAGTCTACAACCCCCAGACGTGGCTCAGGTAGTGCAGTTCATCCAGGATGGCACATCAGTGTGAGCTGTGGCAAAAGGTTTTGCTGTTTCTGTCAGTGTAGTGTCCAGAGCATGGAGGCACTAACAGGAGACAGGCCAGTACATTTTTACATTTACATTTAAGGCATTTGGCAAACGCCCATATCCAGAGCGACTTACAATGTGCTTTCAAGTTAGCATCGATGAAGTGATAAGTTCTGGTTCATTAGGACCCCCAACTATGCATACAATCTTTTTTTGTGACTGAGGTTTTCTGACCTCCACCTCCGAGGGGCCAAGACGGAGAAGAGTCTAGATGAATGTCTTCCTTTTACCTTTAGCAATGGGAGGACCAAACGAGCTGTACTGGAGGCTCAGAGTATATGAGGTGCAGTGTGAGGTGTAATATGGGCTGTGAGGTAGGATGGTGCTACTCCATGTTTGGCTTTGTAGGCCAGCATCAGTATTTTGAATGAGCGGGAAAGATTGCTGATGTGAGTTGAGAAGGAGAATTGGTTGTCTATTGTTACTCCAAGGTTGTGGGCTGTTGTAGAAGGAGAGAGCTGTGAGTTGTCCAGGTAAATAAGCTGTTAGGGAAGATGGGGCATGGGGAGTCAAAGGGTTGAGTAGGGATAACAATATGTTGTGTAGTTTTTGAGGGTTGTGGGCAGAGGCTTCCAGTTTTGCTCTTTTTACTCTTCGATTACTGCACAATGTATCGGAGAGCCAGGGCGCAGGGGGAGAAGTTTTTTTGGGGGTTTTGATAGAGGACAGAGGTGAAGAGAAGAGACAAATACAACAATTGACAAGAAGCACTCTGAAGGCCAGTACATCAGGAGATACCGTACACTGTAAAACTCAAAGTTCAGAGTACTCAAAACATTTTGGAAACATTTAGGATTTTTTAAGTAAACATATCTAAAATTACAATTACACTAAACTTAAATATTTTTCTTTCCTTTTTTATTTATTTTAAGTTCAGTGTACTTAAAACTGTACACTAAAGTTATGTTTCAATGGTTTTAATTAATTACCACTTAATAAAGCTTTATTCAAGAAATAAACTCATTTTGAATAACTCATAGCCTGATACATATTTGAGTTCAAAATACTAAAAATAAGCACACACAGAACTGTTGACATATAATTAAAGGGTTTTTATTTACTATTAAATTCTTTGTCTGTTTTGTATGACTGTTTATATAAATCTCTGTAAACAGGTAACAAAACTAAATTGGAAACTGTTAAACCAGTGATTACAATTTTTTTTACATCCATTGCCATTATTTTGCAACATGGCAAATCAAAATAAATAAAATAAAATAAAGAAAGAAAAATAAAATAAATAAGACAAATTTCACTGTGTGCACCATGTGCTGTGCTGCTGTGTATCACATGTGACAATCACTTCACTTTAAAATAAAAAATCTGATTACAAATATCAAGTTTCTGTTGTAAGAGTGCAACTGGGGCAGATCTGGTGCAGAAGACAACCTACTAAATGTAAAACTGCTGTAAACTTAATGTTTAGCTTATAAAACTAATTGAGATAAACAGAAGAAGTGACAACCTACCAAATGTTTAAACTACATGTTTAACAATATACACTTGTAAAACAACTAACAAACCCAGAGTAAAATCAAGATAGATTTGGTGGACAGGACACAACCTACTCAATGAAAACATCCAAGCACTTAAGAACTGCACTTGTAGACAAGATGGAATTTGCCTACAATGTACGTAATAGTTCATTTTTGAGGTTGAGTAAGCAGGATTTCAGAGGTTTACCATCATCAAGCCCCATCAGCATTTTCTGGATGAATGTGAAGGTGTGAATCAATTTTCTTGGGTAATGCATACATTAACCCAAAGAGAAACACAAAAGCCTCAGGAAACGTTGGGATGTGGTCCTTGTCGGATTGAAACAGACAGGACCAGTGTTCTCAGTTACTTCCATCACAAGGGCAAGAGGGGTACCAGTGATGTCTGGCTCATCCGAATCCTCCACCTGGAATGCACAAAGAGGGTCCAACTGTAAACATGTCTAGTAATGAATTACATCATCAGCTATATCATCAGAAAATTTTGGTTAACTATCACTTTAATATAGTATCATACTTAACCAGGCAGGCCTTTTCAGTTTACACTGAATTGGCCCAAATTTAAAAACCAGACAAGAACATACAGATAATTTGCAGTAGAGAAAAAAAGTTGAATATATGTTGTTATGGAAATTTGTTAATGAAGCTAAGATTAAAAAAACCCTGATAAGCACAAAAACTGATCCTGTTTGGTGAGTGCACTGAATACTCACATTCAATGTATTAAAAAACTGTGGGTCATCTTCACGTAGGTATACTGCTAGGGCATGAAGAAGTGCGTTTTATGTTGATATCATGCATTTCCTTGAAAGACAAGCAAAAATAACAATGAACAAGCAAGCAAAGTTATTCTGGGTTCAATACTAGAGTTGTACAGTCTTTAACTCACCTCACGATCATAAATCCTGAGGATGTCACGCAGCACCTCCGAGACCTTTTGGCATAGAACTAGTTTCAAAGATTGGTGTTTGTGATGCACAAACCTACAAAATCATATAAATACACAAAATGTATAAATGACATCAAAACAGCCTTAGAGGAACATACAATGCAATCATCTTGATAGAAGTTAAGCATTATTCTCCAAAAACGTTTTTGCTATCTTTGAAAGATTAAGTATTGGCCAATTCACACACATTCAACAAATTTCAACAAATGCCAAATGCTAATAAACAGCAACAAACTCCAATAGTTCAAGTCTCACTGACAACTAGTTTGTTAGTGTTTGTTTTACCTGTGACTCAATCTGAAGTGCTGGCCATTTTACCAGGAAGTCTTTCAACAATGATCTCTTGGCAACGAAGGGAAAATGTCATCTGCATTAAATTATCTATCAACAACAGGTTTTCTTCCAAACTGGCCTGGTTTTGTCCCTTTGGAAAGTTTGGAAGGAAGTTCACTTCTGCTCGTCTTGCTCATTTTATGTTGGAGTGGGGAGGGTTGCTGTCAGGATTGTTCTTACTTCTTTTGCCTGTGTTGACCGACATCTCCAGGGATCCAGATCTGGCTAGCATGGTACGTCCAGGCTCTTTAAGGCATGGATGAGCTTTAACAAGAGCCTATGCTGACATACCCACATCCCTGTCACTTGGGTAAGGTTTGAAACCATGGATTACAGATGCCATGCTCTGTAGGATGTTGTGCTTTTGGGCCCTGGATAATTTCAGTGCCTTTCCAGATCTGTCATATACAATA
The DNA here is from genome assembly GCF_900700375.1 of Denticeps clupeoides. Lineage (NCBI taxonomy): Eukaryota > Metazoa > Chordata > Actinopteri > Clupeiformes > Denticipitidae > Denticeps > Denticeps clupeoides. The sequence continues at coordinate 14,115,657 of NC_041708.1, forward strand.
TTGCCCTGTTCAAGCACATGCTCGACTTCATAGGAAAAACGTCAGGCCAGGTCTTCCGACGCTTGCTTACAGGCACACGAGGAAGGATTTCTGTATCAGAACTTGCAAGTGAGCTGGCATCAAAGTCTGATCTAACAACTTTGAGTGTTCCCTTCTCTGGTAACTCTTGAATATCAATCAGATAGCTCAGTTGTCCATTAAAATCTGCATCCTCATACTGCAGGGTAAACTCAAAATCCAGTCTTGGCTTTACTTTCTCTCGCAGTATGGCGATTAGATCATCCACTGATTCTGGTTACTTTCACTGCAATATCTGTGGCAATGTCAACACGCAGCATGAATTTCTGGGGTGCTGCCATCGTCTGGAGGACAAACAAAACAATTGATGAAAACAGGCATGGCATATTTATTAACATTTTTTAAACATACAGAAATTAAAGTTATTCTCACATTATTATATTATGGCTGATTAGAATTAGTATTAGTAATATTCAATGCAGGGTTATGTGTGAAGCTGTTAAAAATATCTAAAGTAAACGAAAAAAGGATACCACATTCACAGACTCTGCATCCACTTTAGTCTACCAGGCCAAAAATATGTAAATGTTATTGCCAGCTTGCTGGTGTCTCTACCATCCCTAGTTTTCACAACTCTTATTATTAACTATTTTTCCAATGTATTGCTAACTTTGTGTCATTATCCTTAACGTAATGGATAAAAGTTACAGCTAGCCGCAAGTACATTAACAGCTGAAGGCAAGCATAAATTTGCATTTTCCAGAACAGGTCGCTAAAAACGCACTGCAGAGACGCTTGTGGAGCTTTCAACATTATTGATACCGATAAAAAGACAGCAAAGCCAAACATGAAACATGCTTAAAAGATATAGTTATTATGATAAAATAAAAAGAAGATTAAAAAACATTTACTTACAAATCTCCTTACATGCGTCAAGCCTCGCATGAGTGCCAGCCATCTTGGTTATGTTTTCTGGTAGCGTCAGTATGAACGATGCCGTACGTCCTGACGTAGATGATGTCATTGAACGTCCCTCTGTATACTTAAAAATATCACTTCAGTGGCAATGTATACTCAAAAATGATGAGCAATGCAAAATTAACATTAAGTCATTTGTTAAAAAAATGCTATAGTTTTAAGTTCAATAAACTATGTAACCAATTTTATTTATGGTGTTCTCATTTTTTATAAGTTAGTAGTACTGTTTGGGTTTACAGTGTAGGAGATCAGGAGAGGCCATAGGAGGGCAAGGAGGAACAGGAGGAGCATTGCCAGAGCCCTGCAGAATGACCTCCAGCAGGCCACAAATGTGCATGGGGTGGCATTTCTTTGTCGGGAGTCGCACAGCCCTCCATGTGTTTGCCAGAGAATGCCTGACTGCCATTTGGTACCGAGATGACCCCATGTGGCTGGAGTGTGTCAGCAGTTCCTGCAAGACAAAAGCATTGATGCTATGGACTGGTCCACCTGAATCCAATTGAGCACATTCAATTTCACTCCATCCACCAACACCACGTTGCATCACAGACTGTCTTGGAGTTGCCGGATTCTTTCGTTCAGGTCTGGGAAGAGATCCCTCAGGAGACCGTCTGCCACCTCATCAAGAGCATACCCAGGCAGTGTGGTCATACAGGCACATGGAGGCCACAAACACTGAGCCTCATTTTAGCTTGTTTTAAGGACATCACATCAAAGTTGAATCAGCCTGTAGTGTGTTTTTCAACTTTAATTTTGAGTCCAAATCCAGACCTCCATGGGTTGATAAATTTGATTTCCCTTCATTTTTGTGTGATATTGTTGTCAGCACATTCAACTATGTAAAGAACAAAGTATTTAATAATAGCAGTGTATATTTATAAAACCACTGAATAACTTTGAATAAATTAGGAATGAATTAGGAATGAAAAGAAAACAAAAAGAGTCTTAATGACAGTCCTTTCCCTTTGATTAAAACCGGACTGTCATCAAATACAAATATATGGTCAAAACTGATTTGTTTACTTACATAATGTTGTACCACTTGTACGACCCATACCCATACACCTTCCCCAAGCTTGTACAAGTTTTTAAGGGTGACACGCATACAGTTATGTATACTCTGCACCCACTTCATCTTCTGTTATTATCATTGCAGTGCTCCTCTACAACAAACAGGCTCATATAGCTTTCAGTAGAAGTCATTATAGCAGCTGTCTTCAGGGGATTGTGGGTAGCCATAACTCACTGCATGAGCCTAACTTTCTCCAGGAACTCATATATGTGCTATGCTGTGGGGACAGCCTACAACTGTGTTGCAGTGCTTATCTCATTTATCATGTAAGTGTCCATTGACTTGTGTACGCACTCAGCAGATGAAGCATTAGAGCTGCAAACACAGAAACAGAGACACATGGTCCCATCCTGTTGCAGAATGACAAACAAGAGCTGTTGTTAATCCCACACAGAAACATCAACATTCCTCATCACACTTCATTTTCTGACAGCTCAGTCTCTTTCACACTCTCAGCCATGCCCCCAGTAACTCTGACAGTTGATGAGAAATTAACCGTCCTCAAACACACATCAGTGGAAATGATTTTCCTCATTCTATCCTTAACCTTAACACGGGGCAGTGGTGGCCTAGTGGTTAAGGAAGCGGCCCCGTAATCAGAAGGTTGCCGGTTCGAATCCCGATCCGCCAAGGTGCCATTGAGGTGCCACTGAGCAAAGCACCGTCCCCACACACTGCTCCCCGGGCGCCTGTCATGGCTGCCCACTGCTCACTCAGGGTGATGGGTTAAATGCAGAGGACAAATTTCACTGTGTGCACCGTGTGCTGTGCTGCTGTGTATCACATGTGACAATCACTTCACTTTTTTTAACCCTCCTGACGTCATAATATTAGCTGTTTTAAAAACCCGTTTCTGTTCACACCTGGACCCAACAGAATGTCCCATAGCTCTTTTGTCTCTTTCACTCCTTTTCTTCTTTTTCTGACATATGTGGAATCCTGACCTCTTGGAAGTATGTTTGTGTGTCGATGTTTGTGTGGGACACACCCCAGACTTAGGGAAGGAGCATTGACTCACCTCTTCACACACTCACCTCTTCTACCTTAGTGACACTGTAGTGATATAAGTGTGTAGCATTGTAGCAAAGGTAGGTGATGGAGAGGAAAGAGAGGTGAAACTTGGACAATCTCTATTACATTTTATTAAACAGAACACATAGCCACAAGGGAGGAATTCTCCTCAGATCACAACACGCCCCCTGCACTGCTCTAACTACCCCCCATTTCCAGGCATCAGCCCACTATCTCGCCTACCACTCACCTTTGGTGGTTGACGCCACACCAACAACAAACACATATATTTTTTATATAGCCCATAATCACACACAATATGTCTCAATGGGCTTTGACAAGCCCTAGAGTTCAGCTGTGACTTTCTGTACTTTGGGTACAAGCATGGAGCCCACACCCATAGAATGCAGGGGAACATGGCAGATCATAAATAACTAAAAGTTCACTCAGATTTCCTAAATTTGATGGGTAGCCAGTGCAGTGAATGTAAGACCAGAATGATATAGTTGTTTCATCCACTGCAAAGGAGTGTACAGATTATTTTATAAATGATCAACCTTCGAGAGAGAAAAAGCAGTGAGAAACTTATGCAGGCACTGACAAAATCATATAATATTGTTTTCCAAAACTACAAACCTTGCAGTTTCAATATTTTAGCCAACAAGAGAGTAAGGTTATCATATTTCATATACTTACCAAGCAGGATCAATTGAGGTGTCACAGGTAACCTACCAGTCTTCTCAAAGTCAGCAGGAGTGGCAGACATCTATCCAAAAAACATATGTGCTAATAATATTCAACAATGTATCAATTAAAGCAAGAAATGTATACTTTTATTTTCCTTTTTCTTAATATTGTCACAAAATACATATTTTCAACATTTAATATCTGTTTGTCTATACAGTGCACAGAATAGGTGTCAAAATGGAAGATGCACTAATTATTTTAGGTTGTTCACTCAGTTATATGGAATTAGATTGCTTTAAGTCAATGAATCATGAAATTTTAAATAATTTGTTTTCTGTGTGTAGCCAGAAATTTACGACAACGGTTGCTGTTTCTATAACATAATTTTTTTAGAAATACTTAAAAAAAAAACTCCACTGTAATATTTTTTAAGATATGACAAACATAGGTAAAGGTGCAGACTTAGCTCGCTGTGATTATACCATTAAATAACAGTGACATACTGTTGTTGTTTGATCAATAACCTGAAGTGAACAAGTCTTCCCACAATGCACTGTAAAAAACGGCAACCTACTGATATTTCATGAAAACAGAATTTTGCTGTTAACTTTCTATGTAAATTTACAGAATTTTTTTACAGTTTAGAAATGTTGTTGCAGCATTCTGAACTTGCTGGAGTTTACTCATGCACCTACCAGAACATCCAAAAAGTAATGCGTTCCAGTATGTCAGGATTGACTGCAGCTGTGCTAATCACCAGTGGCCAATCCTGACGGCGCATAAATACCCTAGTTTTCCGCCCCTTCAGGAGGGACGGCATTTTCGTGGACGTTCCCAACATGTCAGACCTCTGCGCTTCCTTCCCCCGTAAGTCCGTAGACGTGACACAGTAATCTAACCTTGATGCATTAAAGACATGAACCAACATTTCTGCTTCATGTATTGAGAATTTTTCTTATCTTTGCAATATTTTTAAGGTGAAAGAACGCTATCTTAGTGATAAAATCTACATGTGAAAAAAAATTTAGACCTGCATCAATAAGGACAGCTAGATCCTTTGTAGAAAGTCAGCTTGTGTCTGGCTGCATAAGGCCCAAGTACAACAGCTTCTGTCTGATCAGGATTGAACAGGGTTGAACAAAATTAGTGAGCATCCTCTGTCTAATGTCCCTCAGACAATTCAGCTGCTGCCTCTCATCTGGCAATGCTGATGCACACAACTCTGCCATTGGCATAGCAGTGAAAGTTAATACTGGGTTTGCAAATAACGTGATCTAAAAGAAACATTTATAAGCAATTGACCTAACACGGAACATTGTGAAACACCAAACTCTACCATGTGAAGACAAATCACAATCCACCAGAACACAAACTGATAGCGACCAGTCAAATATGACCTGAAACTGGAGAGGGCTATTCCCTTAATCCCAACTAAATTCTCTAACCTATCAAGGAGAACAGCAAAATCGATATCAGAATATAGTATGAAATACAGTGCTAATGACAGTATGTGAAGACGAATCACAATTAATGTCCACAAACTGATACCGATCAGTCAAATATGATCTGAACCATCATCATATTAATCCCATCATCCCTTAATCCCAACAACATTCTCTAGCCTGTCAAGGAGAATGGCTTGATCAATGGCGTCAAACACTGCACTCAGGTCAAGCAGGACAAGCAACGAGACGCAGCCCTGATCAGAGGCCAACAGCAGGTAATTAACCACGTTATCCAGTGCTGTCTCAGTGCTATGATGAGATCCTGACTGATATACTTCATGAATGTTGTTGCTGTCTAGGTATGCGCACAGCTGCTGCAACATTTTAGATATAAATGTGAGGTTGGATTTTGGTCTATAATTCGAAAGCTGACTACATTCCTACATTGAACAAACTTGGTACACTGTCAGTGTTAAGTGACAAATTCTTAATTTTAAGGATAGGATTTATAACATCAAGTGCTAATTGTTTAAGGAAATTTGAAGAAGCGGACCTAATATACAAGTACATTGATTTGATAATGAGATTAGTTTAATTAGCTTAGGCTCTTTAAGAAGGCTGAAGTGAAAGTGAAGTGATTGTCATTTTGATACACTGCAGCAAAGCACATGTTGCACACAACGAAATGTGTCCTTTGCTTTTAACCCATCCCCCTAAGTGAGCAGTGGGCAGCCATGACAGGCACCCAGGGAGCAGTGTGTGGGCATTGGGATTCGACCTTCTGATTACGAGGCAGCTTCATTAAACTTTTGGCCACCAGCATTATTTTTGTTCTTGTCTATTAGAGAGGAGAGATATGTCGATCGAGGTGAGCTAAGAGCTTTCCTATAGTTAAGAAGACTTTCTTTCTATGCTATTTGGAATCTGACCAATTTACTTCGATTCCATTTACATTCTAATGTTTGAGCGGTCTGCTTTAGCGAGTGTGAGATCCTTATACCAAGTTATTAACTTTTTTGTTTTATTTTCTTTTTGAGGGGAGCAACAATATAGTATCTAGTAGTACGCAGATGAACAGGGATCTAGCCTCACTCTCAGAGGCACAGAAATTGGTGAAGGTGCATGAGCTACAAGGCTACAGTGGGACGTGAATCCGATCAGAAGGAGAGGGCCTGGTGTCTGTCCTGGGCAGATGAACTTTTAGAGAAGGTTGAGCATCAGACGCCCTTATCCAGAGTGACTTACAATCAGTAGCTACAGGGACAGTCCCCTGGAGCAACTTAGGGTTAAGTGTCTTGCTCAGGGACACTATGGCAGTAAGTGGGATTTAAACCTGGGTCTTCTGGTTCATTGGCGGGTGTGTTACCACTAGGCTACTACCACCACAGCAAAGGGCATACAGCTGAGAATTGATGAGTACCAGTCAGTCAGTTATGAATACAGTCATAAACAGATGTGTTCTGTGCATGTGTTCACATCTGTTTAAGTTTCAGACCCCTCGGACAGTAGCTTCTGACACTGTATTCTCCGGACAGTGCCTTTGTTTTCTATTAGGCAAAGTGATAAGTGTGGGAGAGGTTTTGGAGGTGGGTGGCTGATAGGGTGCACTTATGCCCAGCAGTGCCATGACAAGGCCAACCTGTCATCTTTAGGTTTAATCACTCTCAGCACTGAAGCTCCCCAGGGCTGTGCTTTGAGCCCCCTGACTGTTCTCTCTGCTGCGATCAGGAAAGCGCTTCCGCTCCCTGAAGTCCAACATAGAGAGAATGAGGAGGAGCTTCTTTACTTCTTTACAAACTCTTTACTCTTTTTTTACTCTTGCACAAATTTTTCACTTTTTCACTTTATACCTTGCAGTTACACATATTTTACACAGTGGGACCAGTGGGAGGGCTTGGTCCATGGTAAACCTGTGAATTCATAACACTTCATTGGTTTGTTTTTCAGAGTGCCATTTTCCTGTTCTACTGCACCCCCAGACTGTGGGTGGTAGGTACAATGTGTTTTCATCTGAAACCCCAATATGTCGCTGAAGTGTTCTAATGCTTTGTTCACAAAGTGTGTTCCATTATCGCTGCAGATTGAGAGTGGAATGGCTTGCCTAGGAATGATTTCGGTGATCAGGGCTTTGGAGACTGCATTGCTGTCAGCGTGTTCAGCTGGGAATACTTCAGACATTTCTTGCAAAACCCATCGGCAAAAGTGCTGAAACCTTTGGTGAACCATACTGCTGTAAACTGAGATAACATCCCCTCATTGGACACATGGCTCATGAGTATACTTCTCGACAAATTGAAAGAAATATCTAGGTAGGCAGGGCAGCCGTCAGGTGCAGACCACAACCCAGAGGGAAAAAGAACACAGGAAGTGACACTCCGCAGGGGTGGCAAAAGACTGGACAGCTGCAAGAGAGGAGAGGTCAGGTTCAGGGACCGAAAGGGAGGCGCATGACAACGGGAGGGGCTGCGAGGCGAAAGCCTTTTCAGCTTTGTCAGCAGGTCATTGTCAAGAGACACCGGGTCACGGCTGCCCGAATAAGCTGTGCATTTGACCATAGCTAGAGAAGTGGGCAGGAGGATGGTGTCCAACAGATCAGAGACCTGAGAAGAGTTAAGAATGGGCAGCGAGGGCAACCAGTTCCACCATCTGGGCAGAGAAGTGACATTGCTCAGCAGATGGGCAGAACATACTGCAGAGGGACAGTACCCATAGTCAACTCCAGGTCATGTAATCTCTGAGAGCAGTGAAGACGGAGGCCTCGGTGGTATTTGATTGAGAATGGTGTGTGGATTTGACACTGTCGGTGCTGTCACGATCCGGTCCGAAATGGGGTTACGAAATGGAGTTTCATTGTTGTCGTGTGAAATGTTCCCTAATCGTTTTCACCTGTGTTAATTGTATAAAGCTGCCCTGTTCGTTTCTGTCCGCTGTCAGGTCTTTAACGTTATGTTCCATGTTTACCAGTGTCTACGTCTTGGATGTCTCCCCTGTCTTGTGATTCACAATTAAACCCCGGTTTCGTGATGTCAGGTGAAAGCGTCCTTCATTCTTCGTTCCTCGTCACTCTTCGTCCTGCTCTCCGTTCACCCGCCGCGTCATGCCCGCATGGATGTGACAGGTGCCCTGGGTACAACAGCGGCATTGACAGCTTTTAAGTCCTGTATAAACCGCCACTCTATGGGCTTATATGGGCCCCTGATTTTCTTGACTGGGAATAGGGGTGTCAGGGACAATAATTGCTGCTTGTAACAATGCAGTCAATGGCTTCCTGTTTGAGGGGATATTGTTTTAAACATGGGCACAAATCAAAATTGTCCAGTCCAGAGCATGACGAGCAGACATGAATCTTACCAAATCATGCCACTTCTAGTCAGGAGGCTTAGAGAGCGAGACATTGGGTGCTGATGAGAATCTCAAAAATCGTTACTGCTCAGAGGACAAACAGACAACACATTACGTTTACAATCCCAGAACATATACAGAATTCTCAAGTTGTCATGAGGGGACTGGAAGAAATCCCTCTCATAGTCATCTTCCACTTGTAAGCATAAGACACCTTGGAGGAACTACAGCGTAGGAAACCGTGGTTTGCTCATCGTCGAGGGCTGTGTGACTATGAACCCAGCAGACATTGGTGTGATAATCAAGCCTAATCTGCATATTAGGCTTAGACAACTGAAAGGGGTGGTGCTTTTGCCTTTGAATGGCAGAGGCACAGTGAAATTCTGATGCTGACACGGATGTAATAGACCTCCCAACGCTGGAGGTGGGGACAAGGCAGTGTATGTGGCCCCCATACCTACCATAAAGGAGACTAAAGTGGTCTGTATAATTGAATGTGGGGAATGCTTTGGAGGCATTATGAGAGAGGTGAGCATATGTATGTGTGTGTGTGTTTAGATTGTTCAGAAGCATGTGTGGTGGCTTCCATCATGTTGGAACTCTGAGTTGAGTGTTATGTTCGGCATGTGTGTGCAGTGCAGATTCTGGAGAGTGCCAGTGTAATTGTATTTGTGGTACAGGGTGTTCTAGAGATTTGATAAGAGAGTGTAAACATGTAGGTTGCAGGGTGTCACTGCCCTGTTCTGGCGTTGTACAATTTGGTTGCCCACGTACAGCTGACGGACTTTGGCTGATTTCGGTCCTTCGATGATGGAGCAGTGGAGACGTTCCCACGGTCCAGGATCATCAGCAAGATTGGACGGGTGGGTGAGTCTGGAATCATTGTTGCGGGAGGGGGCACACATTTGGAGACGTTGTGGAAGCCTGGACACCTGCGGAGGTGGTAGAAGTCACAGATGAATTTTGGGGGAGAATTTGAGGCGGGAGGAAGTGGGGGAGCCGAGTCCAGATCATAGTCCACCTTTAACGTCATCAGTGCCTGTGAAGCAGAAGCATATGGAGAAGGGCATGAGACCTCACCACCCTGATAAGGTGAAGATACCTAAAATACTGGGATCTGTCATCCCTGATATAAAAATATTGCGGGTCATAAGAACTGCTCCAGGGATGAGGGCTGACCCTCATTTATATTATTTATTTCCTGTTTGGCATATATATATATATATTATGGCAAGCCAAACAGGAAATAAATAATATATATATTGACAGGGAACTGAATATATGGAATGCAAGTCTGAATATATGGAATGAAGTCTGAATATATGGAATGAAACCCGAATATATGAAAGTGAAAGTGATTGTCACACGTGATACACAGCAGCACAGCACACAGTGCACACAGTGAAATTTGTCCTCTGCATTTAACCCATCACCCTGAGTGAGCAGTGGGCAGCCATGAAAAGCGCCCGGGGAGCAGTGTGTGGGGACGGTGCTTTGCTCAGTGGCACCTCAGTGGTACCTTAGCAGATCGGGATTCGAACCAGCAACCTTCTGATTACGGGGCCGCTTCCTTAACCACTAGGCCACCACTGCCCCTGGAGCGAAAGTCTGAATATATGGAATGAAACTTGAATATATGGAATGAAACTTGAATATATGGAATGAAACCCAAATATATGGAATGAAACCCGAATATTTGGAATGAAAGTCTGAATATATGGAATGAAATCTGACGTCACCAAGCCGTTGGCGCCATTTTGAGAATGTTAGTTCGCTAAACAGGTGAATTGTGTCTCACCACGAGTGATTCTGCACCAAACCCAGTGGCAGCAATTTTAAGCAGCGACGACATAATAAACGCTCTGGCTAATGCTTGCAGTAACACTGCTAACAATTCTACCAGCATAGAGATTTATTTTATGTTTCACCGTGGAAGACCTAATGCAGCGACAGTAGCTGCTTATTCATCAAGCACCCGCACTGACCGAAACAGGCGAGCTTCCCACCACCATTCCTACCTACAACCTCCGTAAACAGGGAGGAATTACAGGGCAAACTAACTTCAGCATTTTAAATCCGATATACCAGCGCTGCCCGATCCCAGCGCACCTTGCAACGTTTAGATTCAGGCTGCACACACAAAGTTTATTCTATTCTATTTTATACATTAATGTAATCTGAACTTTTTAAAGTTAGCAGAACATTTGTGTCTTAAATTAAACACGATAAACCGCGCTGTAATTTGTATAAAATCGTCCCTGTGGCTGATTGTGCTCTATAGTGAGTTGAGTTTATGATGAACCCGGTGTAGCTGGTACAGATTTTACACGTTAAAACGGCGCCGGAGGTACTCGCACCGGCAGCGACGAGTGTAAAATAGAAGAGAATAAAATTGTGTGCAGCCTGAATGTAAACGTTGCAAGGCGCGTTGGGATCGGGCAGCGCTGGTATATCGGATTTAAAATGCTGAAGTTAGTTTGCCCTGTAATTCCTCCCTGTTTACTTCCTTTTCTGTATTAAAAGACGGAGGTTTATGTAGGAATGGCGGTGGGAAGCTCGCCTGATGTGGAACTATTGAAAAATCTCTTCATCAGTAGTCCTATACTGAATGTTGGTAGAATTATTAGCAGTGTTACTGCATGACGTCAGATTTCATTCCATATATTCAGACTTTCATTCCATATATTCGGGTTTCATTCCATATATTCAGAGTTTCATTCCATATATTCGGGTTTCATTCCATATATTAAGACTTCATTCCATATATTCAAGTTTCATTCCATATATTCAGACTTCATTTCATATATTCAGACTTTGGAATGAAAGTCTGAATATATGGAATGAAAATCCATATATATATCTTTCCCTATTTCTCGCTTCTCCCTCCCACAGTAACAATCAGTTATTTTGTTGTTTCCATGCATTAACCAACCTTGACTTCACCGTCTTGACTTCAACTCATCTTTCCCATTACTTATCCATCTGGATGGATTTCCAGCAGGAGCCCAGAGATGGGGTCAGCCCTCAGTCTCCATGAGATCCGCACACTGGAGCTCAGGAAAATCAGGGTGATCAGTCACTGGTCGGCATTCCTTCTCGGGTAGTGTGAAATCAACTACACCAAATTGTCGTGGAAAATAAAGATTCCAATAACCCAAATTGGCGAGGAAAAAAAGTTTACTGAAAAAGTTTACTGCTGCGCAGCATGTCTGACTAAGGTACACACATGAATTTATATCTCAATCCTACCCTCCTTCTGTGGCCAGCTCACAGAGCTAGGACAAAACCCTGATAAGCATTTTATTCCATTCTTGTTTTTTACAGAAGATTGACCTTCCAAAACCACAAACTAATTCCTGCAAATGCTAAGTCAAAATACACCTTTGTACGTGCATAGAAAAAGCACAGAAAAAGAATGCAATTTGTTTTTATACTCTAAAATCCTATAAGCATAGGAAACATTATAATTTTCCATTACGGCAGCTCGATCTACATATCTCATCTTTCAGTGAAAAGTGAAAGTGAAGTGATTGTGATATACTGCAGAACAGCACACGGTGCACACAATTACATTTACATTTAAGGCATTTGGCAGACACCCTTATCCAGAGCGACTTACAACGTGCTTTCAAGTTACCATCGATGAAGTGATCAGTTCTAGTTCATTAGGACCCTCAACTAAGAATTCAATCTTTTTATTCACTCTTGTCATAGATTATGTACATAAGTTAGACAATAAGAATGTTACAAGTTAATATTCTCTAAAGAGGAAGGTCTCGAGCTGTCGTTTGATAATACTCAGTGACTGAGCTGTTCTGACCTCAAGGGGAAGTTCATTCCACCACCGAGGGGCCAAGACTGAGAAGAGTCTAGATGAATGTCTTCCTTTTACCCTTAGTGATGGGGGAACCAGGCGAGCAGTACTGGAGGCTCAGAGTATACGAGGTGCAGTGCGAGGTGTAATAAGGGCTGTGAGGTAGGATGGTGCTACTCCGTGTTTGGCTTTGTAGGCCAGCATCTGTATTTTGAATCTGATGTGTATTTTGAATCTGTCACATGTGATACAAAGCAGCACAGCACACGATGCACACAGTGAAATTTGCCCCCTGCATTTAACCCATCACCCTGAGTGAGCAGTGGGCAGCCATGACAGGCACCCGGGGAGCAGTGTGTGGGGACGGTGCTTTGCTCAGTGGCACCTCAGTGGCACCTTGGCGGATCGGGATTCGAACCGGCAACCTTCTGATTACAGGTGTGCTTCCTTAACCGCTAGACATTCATTCACTGCCCCAGAACTAAGAAAGGGTGGGTCACAAGAAAGGGTGGTCATTAATCTTACATTAATAGCTGAGTCAAGTCAAGTCAACTTTATTGTCAATTCTGCCACATGTACAGGACATGCAGAGAATTGAAATTACGTTACTCTCTGACATTAAATACAAAAACAGTAACAGTAACGAATACAGAGTATAAATACAATTTAAAAAGAAAGGCACAATATACAATTTTAAAAACACCATATACAAATAAGGGCACATGGTGGAGAGTGCAACATCAGGAGAGTGCAAAAACCAATAGTGCAACAGAGTTTTAAGTTTAAAGTGACGAAGTGAAAGTGAGGTAGATGGCAGACCAGAGCTGCACAGAGTGACTGGTGCATGGTCAGTTTGTGTGATTTAGAGTTCAGAAAGTTTGTGGAGCAGAAGAGGGGAGTGAGGGGAGGGGAGCTCAGGGGGATTGGGCATTCTGCATATACAAAATCAAAGCACTGAAACACAGGTAATAGCACAACAATTATTTGTTTTTTAAAATCAAATAATACATACCACAAAACATTTTGCTCAGTGACAAAATTTGTTTTGCTGTAACCTTACATTGTTTTATATAGTGTGCACACATTTTTAGCACTTTAGGTTTTGCATAATAAATATGGTTATACCTGGGGTATTGGAACGGTCCTTAATTTGAAACTTCCTGTTTGGGAAAAGCTGGGACTGAGGGCTGAGGAGACCTGCATCCAGAAGGGATTTTTGGGTTTTGTTGTTTGACATCTGCATGTATTTTGTAATTGGTGTTAATTGTGTTCCAAGCCACTTTAAATGTTTCCATTGCCTCTTTGTGTGGTAGGTCAGTTGTGTTTAGTTGATGCCTTGTGATTTAGAGTTAGTTATGTTTGGTAGACCTTTTTATGGGCCTAGACAAATATTTTGCCCAGGAGTTCATTGTTTGTGTAATAAAACCCTGCAATATGAACTGAAAACGTTTTGCCTGACTGTTTGGTCTCTTACACTAAACAATAATATCTGAAAAGTTAATTGGAACGATTAAAAAATAATATAATAAGATGCGCAGGTTTTAGACCATATATACTGACCACCCTTTCTTCATGTTCCCATGCTATCCGCATCAGCAGAGCAGCATCGTCATCCAGGCTATTACAACATGCAAAGTCTGAAATAACAGACTTATGACATTCCCTAGAAGTACCATTTTATCCACAAAACAAAACTTAAACATAATATGTTGCTACCCACCTGGGGTAGTAAGGGAGTCACTTCTCTTTTTACGTTTGCTTCAAAAAAGAGACAGGAAGATCAGCTCGGGCACAACTCAGACTAAACATGCAGTTTTCACTCCAGCTGTTTACAAAAACTTCACCATCCGCTTGAGATGCTCATTTTTGAGAAATGGTTACGACTTTGATTTATTTCTTTTCTTGTCACACAGTAAACATTTACACAAAACCATGAAATGAATCCAGACTCCATTAGTGGGACAAACATAAATAGACGCTGTGGTCCCTTAAACTTGAACAGCGAGGAATTAAACAAGAGCCAGCTTGACCAACAACCACCAGATGGTGAATGGACAGGCTTTTTCTACATTCCCACAGCAACCAAGAAGGAAGCATCCACTCTGTCAACCCGAGGGCTCTGGTATTTCATGAGGGTGGGCGTGCTACTAAACAATGAACTGTGAGCCGGCCTGTCTCGAGGAAACTCAGTCATTGCAAAACCTTCTCATGCTAAAAAGAGTACAGAAACCATCACTATACAGATGTGAAAAAGCACAAACATATAACGTCTCTTCCACAGTGAGTACACTCCTCAAAGATTTTATTAGATCTTTCCTTTGGACATCACTTAAGATATGATTCTTTGATACAAGGTAAAGCAGTCTTTTTACACATCTTTTTACAGTAAACTTCAAAATGACAGTCAAGCATTCTGGTGGGAGTGTCATGGTTTGGGGCTGCATGGGTGCTGATGAAAATAAAAGTGAGGGATACATGATAACATTTATTGCAACATACTGAAGCAGATACTGTGTAAAACATTTTTACACTGTTCACTCACTCACTCACATTCCATAACCAGCCCACAGCAGGGTGCACACACACACACTCACACATATAGTTGAGGCCAAAATTAATTATGCATTTTCCTAAAAATGTATTACATTTAATATAATCAAACATTCTCAAGTGCTATTTAATAGCTTTTAGTACATTCGTAATCTATGATACATTTTAGTTTTTTTTGTGCTTTATGTCAAATATAGTAAAAAAAAAAAAAATCACTTCACAAAAGGGCCAGTGGTGGCCTCTTGGGTAAGGAATTGGACCCGTAATCAAAAGGTTGTGGGTTCGAATCCCAAACCGCCAAGGTGCCACTGAGGTGCCACTGATCAAAGTACCATCCCGACACACTGCTCACCTTGCTCCTGTCATGGCTGCCCACAAAAGGTGATGGTTTAAAAGCAGAGGACATATTTTGTTGTGTGCACTGTATACTGTGCTGCAGTGTATCACAATGACAATCACTTCACTTTCACTTTTAAAAGGAGGTGGTCAAAAATATTAGGAATTTTTGCTTCCAAAATACACCTTCAGTAATTAACCAATCAGCTTTGAAATCACACCTGTGCAGTTAATTGACTTCCTAAGAACATTCAGTGAGCATTGATTGAGAAGGAAGATGGTAGAGGCATATTGTAATGGAAAATGCTAAACAAAGTGATTCACAGTGTCTAGGCATAATCACAGACTTTCGCTCTGACCCAGGTTTATGGCCTAATCCAGATTGTTGCTGGTTGGAATAAATGCCCAGAGAACGACTGGGAAATGCTGATCCCTGCAGTGACAATATCTTATGGGACCACAGGACCCAGTCCATCAAAGGGAGAGAGTTCAGCCCATCTGTGAATCCATTTTTATAATTCATGTGTGAATCAACCCATGTCCAGATCATGTACAGCTCACACTCCGAGTTGCTCTAATCAATGAAAGATATGCAATGAAATTTAAATGGTATCTAATTTGATGTTAAAGTAGGTTACAATATACAGTGGCAATCAGATCACAATGAATGTGTCATGGTGGAGCCAATTGAGACAGGGCACACCTGACGACATTTCCTGGAGCTCTGATTGCAGGCCACGCCCCTTGATTCCCTGCACCTTCCTATTTAAGTTTCCCTAGCATGTCTATGGTCCTGCATTGGCCAGAAATGCTGATAGATGTAAGGAGTGCTTTGGCCATTCTGCTTTTGAGATCTCTGGAGAAGAAAAGTCAGAGATATCAGCAAGGATTCCCTGAAAATCTGCCAAGATGATTGCTGCTGACCTGGCCTCTTTTGGAGTCAGTGTTTCAAAGAACACAGTTGTGACAGTTCTTCATTGTAGTGGGCTTCAGGGTCATCATCCTGGAAGAACTCACAATGTGGCACATCAGAGCCTGACTGAGGTTTGCCTGTGAACATTTGAAAAGTAAAGATCAGTTTTGTAAGTCTGTGCTTTTGGTCTGAATGGACTAAACAAGAACTGTTTGGGCATGTGGATGTTGCTTATGTTTGGTGGGAGCATCATGATGTGAGCCTCTTTAGCAGGCACAGGGAGCCTTATTTGGGTGCATGGCATCATGGAAAAAAATAACTTTTGAATATGCAAAAAATATATATATATTTTGGTCGTCGCTGGGTCTTCGAGCAAGACAATGACCCAAAGCATACATCAAAATTAGTCCAACATTTCTTCAAGGATACCAAAACCAAGATTCTGGAGTGGCCCGCACAGAGCCCAGACCTCAATCCTATCGTGAATCTGTGGTGGGTGCTCAAAGTGAATGCTCATGCTCAGAAACCATGCAATTTGGACCAGCTAGACCAGCAATAGAATAATGGGCCAAAATACCCTCACTAGACCTATGCCAAAAAATTTTATTGTAAGTTGTGGCTCAGGAAGGGTACACTATTGATGGCCAGGGGGCTGATAATTTTGCATGTCTAATTTTTTTATTCAACTTGGTGAAGCAATAAAAAATCCTAATTAAACTTAGTGGACATTGTTATCAGTATTTCTTTCCAAAATGGTAATTTTCATGGAAAAATCAAAAGTGTTGTCTATTCATAATGGTAGATAATTTAGATTTAGTAGATCTAAATTGTCTATAAGTATGATTGAACAGTGTGTCATTAATGCATGGCTCCTCTGCCCAGTGTACCCAATGAGCAAGTTAGTTTGAATAATGTTAAAATGTAGCAATGTCTTCAAATCTAAGGCCCTTGCCAATATTAACACCCATAAACTGCTCAGGAATGGCAGCAGGCAGGTGGGACTGCATCTGCATGCACTGTGACTTTTAGAGGATGGCATAGTGTCAAGAAGGGCAGCAAAGAAGCCATTTTTCTCTGAGGACTAGAGTAAAGTAATTTTCTCTGATAAAGCCACTTTCCTATTGTTTTTGGCATCTGGAAAAGAACATTGTCCGGAATAGAAAAAATGAGCACTACCATCAGTCCTGTCACATGCCAACAGTAAAGCATCATTCATGTGTGGGGCTGCTTCTCAGCCAAGGAAGTTCTTACGTCCCTGGTCTGGTCACATTCCTTCACTTCACACCCACTACTAACAACAGGAAGGGGGAGGGCTGATCATGGGCTGATGAGAAGCCACCCTGCAACATTACAGAGAGAGAGAGAGAGAGAAAGAGAGAGACACACACAAACAGAACATACACATACTCCGCCACGGGATGTCACAGAGTGGGCTCACTCACAATTTTGCCTGAGAAAACATCCAATGTAAAGAATGGTACCAAAACTTCCTTTGACAGCAACTGCTCCCAACAAACCAAGAACAGTTTGGTGAAGAACATTTTTTATTGTGTGCTGTGCTTACTGTGCATCATAATGACAATCACTTCACTTGAAAAAAAAAATTATGTCACAAACACTCAGTTAATGAAATCACAAACAGCCTGTAAGCCTATAGAGTGTTCTCACAAACACCTTACACAGCCTAGGTGTTTCAGACACAAAAACCTGCAAGCTTTGGACCCTGTATAGAGGACAACATGATGATCTATGATCACACTGAAAATACACTGAATGTATTTGGCTTTAACTTTGCAATCTCCAATTCCTGATCAGTTATTATCAAATTGTTCACTGTTGGCAGCTTGCTGATGCATTACTCTTTGTTGCCTCTTACAAAACAAGATCATTACAGCAGCCATGGACATAAGTTTATTTGCTTTATGATGTTCAATGTAATGACACAAATTCAGTTACAGTTTGGTCTGTGAGTTCATCTATTGTGCCAGTCATATCTAAATGCCAAAAGTGATAGTCTTTAGTCCATGTTCATTTTATACCTTGTCAAAGTTAATCTGAATTTAGAAGTCCCTCAATTTCTACAGTGCCGGGCCTTTTACGATATGTCGATCCTTTTTATTCAAAAGCATGGAGACTCTGTTCCTCACTATGCAGTAAAATTCAGATAAAAAGACTTATGGTCACAGATTCACAGCCTTACAGGGTATCATATTGGGTCACCATATGTAAAAGAAACAAGTACTGTATTTAAACTCATTCAATGTTTCCTGGACATAAAGAGGCATGGCACAATAGTTACATGAATTAACAATTTCTAATTTATTAACACCGGTAGGTTACTGTTGCAGTTACATGTAAATATTGTATATACCAATGTTACAGAAAAAAACTGGGGGACAACCCCCGAGCCCCCGATGGAGGGGGAAAAGACGAGAGCACAGCCCACAAGGGAAAACTCTTTTATACCAATCATTGACATTTGACGTTTACAGCATTTATCAGATGCACTTATCCAGAGCGACTTACAGGGACAGTCCCCCCCTGGAGCAACTTAGGGTTAAGTGTCTTGCTCAGGGACACAATGGTAGTAAGCAGGATTTGAACCTGGGTCTTCTGGTTCATAGGTGAGTGTGTTACCCACTAGGCTACAACCACCCCTACTCACTTCTGCAAAAAAGAGAGGAAGAATCCTTGGGAGGAGTGATTAAGAGAGGGACCCACTTCCAGGGTAAAGTGAGTGCATGATTTGTGAAGATCCCTGAATATAAGGGATATAGTTGTTATGGTGGTGGTGGCTGTGGTATGTTTCATGCTAAGTCAGCATCTCATCAGCAGTTCAATGCTAGGGACCAATCTGATTGTCTGTTGATGTTGTGACGTCCCGTGGCAGACTATGGGTGTTTTCTGTTGTGTTTGTGTGTGTCTCTCTCTTTCTGTCTCTAATGTTGCAGGGTGGCTCCTCATCAGCCCATGATTGGACTCCTCCCACTTCCTGCCATGATTGATAGGCTGTAATAAGGAAGAGGATTCAAAATGGCGGCTGCTTTGGGACAAGAGGAGGATGTTGGTGAAGAGAGAGAGGAGGATGTTGGTGAAGAGAGGCGGTGTTGGTGAAAAGGAGAGTGTGGTGTGATGAAGAAAAGAGGACATTGTTGGTGAAGATAGAATGTTGATGTGAGAGAAGAATGTTGTTGGTGAACTGAAGGATTATGACCAGAAGATAAGACTTAAACTGCCCAGACCTGTTTTGTGTTTGTTTTGTTGTTTAAATGTCTTTGTTTGTAATAAAGTATTAGCCATAAGCCCAAAATCACATAGAGTATGTCTCAATGGGCAATACTCCAGGAGAGAGAAAGAAAGAAAGGAAGAAATCTCGGGAAGGAGTGATACAGAGAGGGACCCTCCCAGGGTAGTGTGAGCCTGCAAATGGTGTCAGTGCAGGGTCTGTGATCATTTGTCCAATAAAAGAAAAAGTCCTGCAGTTGTAGAGATGGAAAGTCCAAAGTGTATGGTGTACATTACGTGTCCATTATGATGCTACTGGTCCATTTGAAAATCCCTGAAGCTTTAGTTGTTACGGTGGTGGTGGTGGCTGTGTTTCGTTTCATGAAGTGGACTTAATAATTGACACTGTGTCTGGGACTTTAACAGAAGGCCAGAGAAGACAGATGTGTTTTCAGTTTAGATATTAACACCGAGACTGTATCTAAGTCCCGAACACTGTCCAGCAAGCTGTTACACAACTGCGTAACTCTATATGAGAAGGATCTGCTCCCAGCTGTGACCATATATACTTTGGGTACCAGTAGTGACCCCGCATCCATTGAGGGCATGGCGGGTCGCAAATAACTAAGAGTTCACTCAGTAAGGTGGAGTGAGACCATTTGGAGCTTTATAGGTCAAAAGTAGTGTAAAAAGTTTAAACACTCTTTACACAAAAGCACTGTATTAAAAACCACTTCAACCTTATGTTACCTGGCAGAAAGAGGCATGGGACAATATGGGTTAAAAGAATGAACAGTTTAACACCAGTAAATTACTATTGCAGTTACGTGTATCTATTGTATGTAAAAAGGTACCAATGTTGCAGAAAACCCAAAATAAAATTACTCCCCTCACTTCCCGATGGAAAGGAAAGAAAGTGAAAAAGTCCCAATCTCCACAAGAGAACATTCTTTTATACATTTGACTGCCAGGAAGTTGTTACAGACCAATCAGAATTTGTTGTTTCCGCCCTGTTACTCTCGTCGTCATTTGGCCCTTGTCGTCTCTGCTTGGGGGTGTCGCCGCAGTGCAACAAAGACACAAGGAGAGGACCCCGAACACATGATTGGCATTTCACATCTCTTGCTCTGGGGAAGGCCGTTTGAAAAAGATATGGAGAACAAGGGGGTGATGAGCGTGTACGCAAGACAAAGCTGCAGAATCATCAACATTAAAATACAGTGTAATACACAGACACACACACAACTCTGCATATTCTGGCACAGACATACACACACATAAAAAAGAGCAGTGTACACACACAAAATAAACTTAATGTACACACCTGAATTATCTTACATAGACTCTGTTATATATTCAGATACATGTTGCATGTACAATATACAAACCATTACATTTTTTAAACAAATATAATGATTCAAGGTACAAAACGGAACCTTATATATTGCTGGGGCACAAAAATAACTCATAATGCATGACTGTGTAAGCCCAAACAGGGATGTGGCCATGATGCTAAGCACCGCACCACACCACCGCATAGCCCTGGTGTCAATAATATTCAGCAAATTAGAGTAAAGGGGAGCTTACATGATTGCAATTCTGTCACCACACACACATACCTTTTTATCTGCTGGTGTGTGCTGCTTGTTGAGGCTGAACTGTTTTCATTCAGTATTTCACAGCTTTCTCTGTCCAGGTGGAGGAAGACCAAATATCCTCCATCAAACATCTGGTAGACTTTGCCACAGTGCTACACATGCACACACACATACTCAAACACACTTTCAGTGGCACCCTGCATACCACTGGCAGCCTGCTGTGATTGTTCTTTCTTTCTTTCTCCTGCTCTTTAGCACAGTCACCAGCCGACTGAGCTAAGCAAACTAAATGGGGTCTAGCCAGCATGATTCATTTTCTGCTATTAAATATTTATCCAGAGCGTGATTTATGGTGGTCATTATAGAGATTACATTTGCAGTCGATGTTACCACACAATGTCCCTCCTGCTGAGGACAAAGAGCCCCAATGTTCCCCACCTGAGTATGTGTAAAGTGTATTCATGTGATGGGATGAAGGAGGGTATGTATGTGTGTTTTTGACAGAGAAGAACACACATAGACTACCAGTCAATAGTTTCTGAACACCCCATTTTTTTCAATTCAAGCTGCTTCAAGCTTTAAGTCAAATATCTTGAAATGCCAGAAATGTAAAAAAAATACTGTCATTACTGAGGGCTGACGGGGCAAGGAAGAGCAGAGATGAGACATCTGAACCAAATGGATTTATTTAATAACACAAATGAAAATAGGGCAGCACAAACAAAAACAAACCCGCAGGCGGGTACAAAGGTAAGGTTCACGTGTCCACATTAATGATTATAGTGATGATCATTATTGTTGATATTTCTTTGTGCTACTAATTCCTACAGGCATCCCATTTTTTATTACTTACCACCTCCTCTGTATACAGAAAACAATTTTTTTTTAAAACACTGTGGTTATCTGACACACCAGCATTATTTGAAATAGCATGCGGAAACTGCAGAAGAAGTGTGTTGTTATTAAAAATGTGTAAAATAAACTGTGGAAGAGAGACAGACCATCAAAATATGTAAAAGAGCCGCATATATAGAAGGTTCTCCTATAAGCTTCTCCTATAGAGAAATAGAGAAGAAAGGCCAAGGTTGTCAGTGAGTAAAGCTCCCAAAACAGTGCTAAGAAACTGGGGGAAACTCTTGCAGGATGAGGTCTGGCTGACCCAAAGCCACAAAGGCATCAGAAGACAGGTTTCTGTTACACCTCAGGGAAATGGAGAGGAAATTACGGACTCTGAGGCTTGAACAATAAATAACAACAGTTACTCTACGATTTTTTTTTTTACATTTTTTCCTCCACACCACGTGCTGAAGTGGGGTCTTCTCTGTCAGTGGGCTCTCAATGTTCTCAGCCTGCCAGTTACCTGTGGTTAAACATCCACCAAGTACTTTGCCTTGGAATGGCTGAGGAAACAGGATGTTCTCATGGCTATGCACGATCCTGTACGCCAAGGTGAAAAGATGGCTCCTCTCCTCTCTCATCTGTCAAACATACAGGAGGAAGCAGTATGGTCTGGGGCTGTTTTGCTGGATGCAAGGTCGATATTTGTACAGAGTGAGAAGTACTCTGAACCAAAACGTCTACCACAGCATTTTTCAGTGCCCATGCAGTACACCCTGGTATGGATCTAGTTAGACAGGGGTTCATCCTATAGTAACATAATGACCCAAAACCTTAACTTCATGAAAAAAAAGTGTTGAGTGTTCTTCCCGCTGGGACTTATTCATCCAGTTAGAACTGTTGCAGTGTTTCCACTAAGGACAATTATCTACCATTTGGTTATGAGTCATTAGCAGTGGCAGTGATATATTCTTTATTTTGATCCTTTGTTTTGATCCTTTGCATGTCTAGATGTCAAAAATCAATACTGCTGTCATTATTGCGCATTGTTGTAGATAATTACATCACGCTGATTATTACACCGGCGTGGATGCACTGTGGGATGTTCACTCTGTAGAGAAGTTTTGTGGTGCAGCGTGCGCCATTTTGGGAGTGTTCAAGATTGTAAATTCAGCACGTATTGGTGAGGATGAAATCCCCAATGTGGTATGGCACAATGGAGGCAGGTGAGTTTCCACCAGTTTGTTCTGCGAGCGTGAATCTTGTGGACGCTCACGTTACCATGCTACAAAAGATGACAGGGAAGAGCAGGATGACAACAGGAACAGGTAAATATGGATCAGGCTTACTTGTGAATAGTGTAGACATGAGTCCTTTTGATGTTAGTGAGAACAATGACCAGCAACGAGGAGTGATTTCCGACCCAGACAACTTACTTAATGTAACCTCACTACAAAGGTTAATTGAATCTAACTCCAGGAACGAGAGAGAGGAAGTAGTGCAGATCACACATCTCACCAATTAATTGTCACTGTACAAGAAATGACAGCGCTGCTGCCAGGAGCTGCTATAGCATATCTCTTCTCTTCTGACTGAAGAAAAAGGAGAGTTTGAAGGTCACAAACATCTGTCACTCCACCAAGACCTGTGGAACATCAGATCAGGGTCCCTACTGCTGCGAACAATAACACAAAACAAGTGAGCAAAGATGGAGAGCATCTGCCAGCAGCACAGACAATACATCCTGGACGTGCAGACCCC
The DNA here is from genome assembly GCF_900700375.1 of Denticeps clupeoides. Taxonomy (NCBI): domain Eukaryota; kingdom Metazoa; phylum Chordata; class Actinopteri; order Clupeiformes; family Denticipitidae; genus Denticeps; species Denticeps clupeoides. Next base: position 14,139,244 of record NC_041708.1, read on the forward strand.
CCTGATCGCAACATCAATCCAAGGTGCCCAAGCTCACCCTTTTCAGTTATTTCACCTGGATCTACAGTACAGGCCACAACTTGGACACACCTTCTCATTCAATGAGTCTTCTTTATTTTCATGACCATTTACATTGGTCGATTCTCACTGAAGGCATCAAAACTATGAATGAACACATGTGGAGTTATGTACTTAACAAAAAAAGGTGAAATACCTGAAAACATGTTTTATATTGTAGTTTTACCATCTATTTTATTTACCATGGGAATTCACCTCAGTATTTCTTATCAGAGTATACATTCCATCCAATAGTAATGCGAAGCAGGTGCTCTGTGCAAAGCTATTTGCGTTCTGCTGAATGCACACCATGATGGACTATTCTGAAGTAGGTGAGAACCTGGCCAGCAGGAGCCATTTCTGCTCTTCAAGACTGTTTTGACTGAACTGACTGGCAAATGTTCAGGTAAATGTAATCACGCTTAGGTTGTCATGAACTTGGAGGAGTAATCAGTGAACAGAGCACTGTCTTCAAGGAAGCGGAATCAAAATCAGAAAGTTGCCAGTGATCAGGTGCTGTGTCTAACCACCGCAGTTGTTCCAACATGTCTCAAGCCACCACTATTGTGCCTGTGCCAAAGAAGTCTTCAGTGTCATGTCTCACATCCCATTGTCATGACTGTGGTGGGTCTCATCAGCAAGAACGATGAGTTAGCATTCATAGAGGAAGTGCAATGACTGACAGACTGGTGTAAGGTAGATAATCTTCTGCAGTGGAAAACTGTTCGGTACTCCCCATCCCTTGTATGACAGTAACGTGGCAGGGTGCCACAGGTTTCTCACCCAGTGCCGGCTCATTCTCTGCCTGCAGGCTGCCAGCTTTCCAGACAAAGAAACTGCTTTGTTTCAGGGCAATACCATACAGCGAGTGGCATCCATGCGCCTCTTGTCCCTCCGCCAAAGCCAACTATGCCATAGAGTTTAGAACATTGACCAATAACAGCCTTCCAGGAGACGTGGATGGTCTCTGTGCATCCTGCGAGTCAGCCCTGTCTTCCCCATTTTCCTCCTCCAGAAAGCCAGGTCCTCCTCAATTAATTTATCAAGATTTTCCTGCTTATTGATTGCGGCTTCCTGATGCAGGCAAATTTTTGTCTTAGTCTGGAAACTAAAGCAAAAAGAAAAGCATGATTGAGAGACAGATCAGTGTTTATCCTGGACTTGAGAGAAGGACGCACACGACAGGTTTTATGGTAGACATCATCATAGTACAATATACTCCATGCTCTACATGAGAAATGTTCATTGATGGAACAAAAATATTTGTAGCCTTTAGAAGAAAAACTATTTATGAATGACTGACTAAAACAACTGGTTCATCATATGCAGACATTAATATCAACTTTAAGGATTACTCTGAAATGATAGTGAATTTTGCCTAATTAGTACAATTATCTTCAAAGGCTCATTTTTATGTGTAGATGGCTTTTACAGGCAGATGCAAGAATTCTCGCCTTGGACCTTGTCACAGCTGGGTTCAGCTGATCACCCAGCCAGCACCAATCAGCCTGACAACTGGGCTCTAATTAGGTATCCATGATTAGGGCCATGTTATAATACAACTCTGCTGTGGACTCACCCTTCCATGTATGTTGTTTTGTTCTTGGTCTTATGCCACCAGTGTTGGGGAGTAACGGAATACATGTACTGGCGTTACGTATTTAGAATACACAATATGAGTAACTTTATTTCATTACAGTTACCGTTTAAATGAGTGATAATCAGAATACATTTACTTTTTTAAATAAATGGATTACACGGCAGTCTTTTCCTGGTTCATATGTTAGGCTATCTCCTCTCTAATTTTGGTAATTCCATGCTGCATGGACCACTCATAACACAAGAGTTCTGTCGAAACATGCTGCCTATCGAGTTGTGCTACCTAGCGTATCTTCGCATGCGCAGTCCCTTTCGCGCTATGTTTCAGCACCCATAAATCCATGTTACTCCTGAAATTGTAAATAAACATGATTTAATTCACTATTACACCATGACCTTTATACTCTTACAGTGCACATGGACTGAGTGTGTGTAAGGTGACGCCATCTCCCGGTTTAACCTTGCCGCTCGGAGGGTTTGAGGAGGGCCGTGTGGAACGGAGACGGTTGTAATTGGCCGCTTTCCGCTGCGAGGAAGGTGTGGTCCTAATCAAAAAGAGGGTATTTTTCCTTGTGCAAGGCTACTTTTAATTTTAACTAAGTGATGGAATATGTTGGTGACCACAACAGTAAATACTTTTCAATGGCATATTTTATGCTTTTTTTATTATCTGTGATTGCTACATTCATGTAGTTTTAAAAAGCATGACAATATATTAAGTAATCTAAAGTACTTAATATATTTCCAAGTACTTAATATAACTTCCAGCAAGCCACAAATGTGCATGTGTCTGCTCAAATGGTCAGAAATAGACTCCATGAAGGGGTTATGAAGGCCCGACATCCACAGGTGGGGGTTGTACTTACAACCCAAACCATGTAGCATGTTTGGGATTTGCCAGAGAACACCAAGATTGCCAAATTCTGTGTGACATAAAGCATGTTGGTGCTCTCTGCAAACTCACTACTGAACTGCCAGACGTGACAGAGCCTGGAGACGCCATGGAGAATGTTCTGCAGCCTGCAGCATCCTCCAGCATGATCAACTTGGAAGTGGGTCAGTGGTGTTGGGTGGCATTTCTTTGGGAGGCCGCATAGCCCTCCATGTGATCACCAGAGGCAGCCTGACTGCCATTAGGTACCAAGAGGACATCCTCAGACCCCATGTGGCTGGAGTGTGTCAGCAGTTCCTGCAAGACAAAAGCATTGAGGCTATGGACTGGTCCACCAGCTCTGAATCCAATTGAGCACTTCCAATCTCACGCCATCCACCAATGCCATGTTGCACCACAGACTGTCCAGGAGTTGGTGGATGCTTTAGTCTAGGTCTGGGAGGAGATCCCTCAGGAGGCCATTCACCACCTCATCAGGAGCATGTCCAGGTATTGTAGGAAGTCATACAGGCACATGGAGGCCACATTCTCTGCTGAGCCTCATTTTGAATTGTTTTTAGGACATTTAAGGAGAGCAAAGTTGGATCAGCCTATAATGTGTTTTTCCACTTTAATTTAGTCTATATTTAACTTTTTTGAAATGATTGTCATGCACAGCACACGGTGCACAGCAGTACGTTTGAACCCACAATCTTCCAATTATGGGTCTGCTTGGCCACCACTGCCACTTTTACATTTAATATTCAGATATAGTTAATATTTCAGATTTATATGTAACATTTGTTTTAACATTTATATATTTATATACCATTTATATTTACATATGATCAGAGGTGGAAAGTAACAAATTACATTTACTCACATAACTGTTATTGAGTAGTTTTTGTGAGTAATTTGTCATTTTAAACATGTTTTTCAAATACGTAATTTTACTTTTACTGAAGCACATTTACTTTTGCCTGATTTGAAAAAAAAACCATCATTAGTGAGTAAAGATTTAAATGCAGAAGAAAAAAATCTACCTGAATGAAAAAAAATTGAAAGGCATATTTCTCAGACCACAGACATTAGCGCCTCACTATGAAACAAACGCTAGGTTCTAGAGTCAGTTAATAACCAGCCAATCAAAAAAAAAAAGACCTATATAATAGCCCATCAGAAAATAGCTGTATTGTATCTAGGCAAAATGCAACACAACCACCAATGAAAAGGTATCCTGATTATTCTGTTATTCTGATATCATGATAACTCTGTTATTCTGATACTTGTAATAAAAATCTTCAGAAAATGTGGTTGACCCCAACAAGGATGCTCCGAGCAAAAAATCTACCTGGAATGAAAAAAATTGAAAGGCATATTTCTCAGACCACGGACATTAGCGCCTCACTATGAAATAAACGCTAGGTTCTAGAGTCAGTTAATAACCAGCCAATCAAAAAAAAAGAAGACCTATATAATAGCCCATCAGAAAATAGCTGTATTTGTCACAGGGGGAATTCGATGACGTACTTGCAGACATACTTTGGCCGTGGGGATAAGCCGTCGTACCGGTAGAGGACACTGGGCGAGTGGGGCAGGAGGACCGGGGGCGCCTGGCCGGCGAGGAATGAGGAAGCAATGGACGCGCTGCAACGCAGCGGGGAGTCAGTTCGGGATCTTTGGGAAGGACTGGGGCAGAGGAGAACCGGAAGACGGCGGGTTTCAGGATGGTCCGGGATCTTGGACTGGACGGGAGTAGGTCTTGGGTGGCAGGAAGGCAGGGGAGCAGGGAATCCCGTCTTAACCGATGGGTCAGGTAGGTTCAAGGTCAGGGGCAGGTAGAGGTTGTAGCCAGGAAGTTCCGGTCGGGGTTCCTTTCGTGGTTTCCAGGGGGTCAGGCAATTCTCGAAGTCGTTGGCAGGCGAAGGTCGTTTTTCAGGAAGGTACAATTATCTTGGGCCGGGGGTGAGAGAGCTAGCATCTCTGGCGAGTAAACTCATACAACTCATACAAAGAGCGGGCCTGTCTCCTTGGGGTTACCTCACTTTTATACTTGCCACCGCCCGCTTCCATTTCCTCTTCCGGGTCGTTGTCTCCCAGGCTGGTGAGGCGCCCTCTAGCGGGCTGGAGGCGCGTTGGCCATGACAGTATTGTATCTGGGCAAAATGCAACACAACCACCAATGAAAAGGTATCCTGATTATTCTGTTATTCTGATTGGCTATTCTGTATCATGATAACTCTGTTATTCTGATACTTGTAATAAAAATCTTCAGAAAATGTGGTTGACCCCAAGAAGGATGCTCCGAGCATCACTTCAAGCACAGTGTAAGTAATTTTTAGTTTTAATGTTATTACAAATGCAAAATTTGTTGGACACAAACAACAACTTGACTGCTGTTGTGTTATACAGATCAATAGCATAATTTCTAATTGTCTGTGGCCTAAACTTTTACAGCCTGCAGCCTGAAAGCATGTGGTTGCATAAGTTGAATAGGCTATACAGCGCATCTGGAAAATGCACTGTATCCACTGCATCTACATTATCAGTTTTTCCAGATTTTGTTATGTTACAGCTTTATTTTCCTATTGTACACCACCGTAACAACTACAGCTTCAGGGATCTTCAAGTGGACCAGTAACACCATATTATGTTTTCGTTCTTTCTTTCCTATTGTACAAATCATCACCAGCCCTGCACTGACACCATTTGCAGACTCACTCTACCCTGGAAGGGGATCCCTCTCTGTATCACTCATTCCCAAGGTTTTCTTCCTTTCTTTTTTACTCTCTTCTAGAGTTTTTTTTGTGGAGTTTTGTGCAGAAGGGTTCAAGTGTGGGGGGTGTCAACTGTGGGGCTGTCAAAGCCCATTGAGACATGCTGTATTGTTGTTGTTTATTCCAAATGGAACACATTTTGTCCTCAGAATTGTACACACAACACCCAATAATGACTGAGAACTGAGAAAGCACATCACATGTATTCACAGCCTTTGCTCAATGCTTTGTTTATGCCACTCCTTGATATCTTGGCTGTGTGCTTAGGGTCGTTGCCCTCCTGAAAGAGGAACACCACCCCATTCTGAGTTCAAGAGTGCTCTTGAGCAGGTTTTCATCCAGAAATGTCTCTGTACATTGCTGCCTCTATCCTGACTAGTCTCCCAGTTTCTTCAGCTCAAAAAAATCCCCAAAACATGATACTCTCACCACCATGCTTCACTGTTGGGATGGTATTGGCTTGGTGATTAGCTGTCCCTGGTTTCCTCTAAACATCATGCCTGCCATTCACAACATAGACCCAAAGAGTTTTGTTTCTCATTGTCTGAGAGTCCTTCAGGTGACTTTTGCCTTGTGCCTTTTACTAAGGAGTGGCTTCCATACAGGTCTGATTGGTGGAGTTCTGGCCGAGATGGTTGTCCATCTACAAGTTTCTCCTCTGTCCTCTCTGGAGGTCTGACTGAGTGACCATTGGTCACCTCCATGACTAAGGTGTTTCTCTCCTGATTGCTCAGTTTTGGTGGTTGGCCAGCTCTCAGAAGAGTTCGGTTGGTTTTGAACTTTTTCCACTTATGGAGGCCACTGTGCTCATTGGGACCTTCAAAGCAGCAGGTCTCAGATTCCTTTCACTTCATGCTTGATTTGTGCTCTGATATGAACTGTCAAAGTAAACATTGGCTAAACTTGGAAATTGAAGTAATCTGGCACGCCTAATATTTTAGAATTGCTGTAATGTGAATAAGGCAAGGTAAGGTTTATTGGTTTATTTATGGCAATGATAAAATATTAGGTGTGACAGTTTAATTCAATTTTAGCCAATGTTTTTTTTATGTAGAGAGGTGTGTACCTTTCCAAATCACGTAAAATCAAGTGGACTACAACTAAGCTACAAAAACATCTCCAAGATGATCAGGGGAAACAGGATGCAACTGACAAAGTTGTGAGTTCTTATGTATATGTGCTTTTTCAGTTTATATATTTTTAATAATTTGTCAAAACCTCAAGTAAATTTTTTTCACTTTGTCATTATGGGGTGTTGTGTGTAGAATTCTGAGGGAAAATGAATTTTTATCCATTTCTGAATAAGACTGCAACATAACAAAATTTGGAAAAAGCGATGCACTGTGAATACTTTCCAGATGCACTTTATATATTTTTTCAAACTGAACAAGAGCTTTACAATCTAATACTGTAATATTCAGGGGGCAGGGTGCTTTATTTCATTCCTTATATCAGCAGTCAGTGTGTCATCTGTTAGTAAAGATATATATATTTATGTTTGCTATAGAAAGAACAAAAAGCACAGTTTGTTAATATGAAATTGTTCACAGTTCACATTTTCACAGTTACTCAGATTTTGACTTTATTTTTCTTTTTTAATTTACTGTTTATTGCACCATACAGTTCAGAATTTGATACTTTTGTGGCCAAATGTTTTATGTTTTATGAGGTGATCTGAACATTATTTGCACATTATACCACCTAAAAGTTGAATTAAAACTGTATTGCATTTATGACAAGTACATAAAGTAACTAATGGAAAATAACTAATTAACTTTTACTCAAAGTAGATTTTAAATTGAGTATTTTTTTTACTTTTACTCATGTAGATTTTTAGATAGGTACTTTTAATTTTACTTGAGTAGAATTTAGTAAAGTAAAGATACTGTTACTTAATTGAAGATTTCAGCATGTCTCACTTGTTTTCAGCTTGTTTTGTGCAAAAACATGTTTGACCTTGAAAAAGTGACAATCTTTTGATAAAACACTTTCCAAACAACATTTGAAACATCTAACACTTGAAATCATAGGAACATCATAAACTAAAAGGAGAAAAAAAAGAAAATTAATAAAAAAAATTTCAGTACCCACCTCTGTATGTGATAAATAATTTTGATCCACAACATAATTGACTTCCTGCTAAATGTCATAAAATTGCACTAAATTGTCCCTGTACGTCCATGCGGGGCTATTATTTCCCATAATTTAATAATGGCCCATAATGTTTATGGGCTAATTGTCAGCGGGTGAGACAGAGAGAGGGAAGAGACAGAAATAGAGAGAAGAGCATAGGAAGTGGTTTGCATAATGGCTTGAACGATTGAAATTGATAAACCAGCGACCAGGGTCATGACTGGGGGCTGCAGCTGGCCTGTGTTGATCCAATAGAAAAGATGCGACAGCCCCGCGACAGCCCGGCCCTAGCAGCTCCTCATACTTAAATGTGGCCAACCTGGTGAACGTTGTGTAACTATCTACAACCTACTTAGTGTCACGATCCGGTCCGAAATGGGGGGTTACATTGTTGTTTCATTGTTGTCATGTGAAATGTTCCCTAATCGTTTTCACCTGTGTTAATTGTATAAAGCTGCCCTGTTCGTTTCTGTTTGCCGTCAGGTCTTTGACGTTATGTTTCTGTGTTCACCAGTGTCTACGTCTCGGATGTCTCCCCTGTCCTGTGATTCACCATTAAAACCCCTGTTTCGTGATGTCAGGTGAAGCATCCTTCATTCTTCGTTCCTTGTCACTCTCCGTCCTCCTCTCCGTGCACCTGCCTCGTCATGCCCGCATGGACGTGACAGAAAGACCTGACCCACATTTGGACGCCACCTGACGCAGCCCCCGCTGAAATCGAGGAGCCGCGACTCGCCGGGAAGACGGCCGCCAGCTTCCTTGTCCCTGCCTTCCATGGCTTCTTGTTCAGCAGGGTCCCGACCCCTGCCTCTCAGTCCCGTGTCTGGCGGCGTTGAAGGTGAGGAGCGGCCATTCAGCGGGGCGAGCCGGAGACTGACAGGGAGCGGCGGACGCATGCGGATGGCGGACGAGGTGCCGGTACCAAACTGGCCCGAAGCCGTCTGCGCTGGAGAACCGCCGCTCGTCCATCTGGAATACCGGACCATTCATTCATTCAGTTCATTTATCATTCAGCTCTGTTCATCTCATCTTTTCTGGTTTTCGAATCGATTCCGTTCGATTCCTCCTGTCCACTCTGACCATTTAAGACTGTTTGGACTTTTCCTCCTTCATGGACTGCTTCGTCTGGCCCGCCAGGGGTCGTGCCATAGGAGGGGGATTCTGTCACGATCCGGTCCGAAATGGGGGTTACATTGTTGTTTCATTGTTGTCATGTGAAATGTTTCCCTAATCGTTTTCACCTGTGTTAATTGTATACAGCTGACCTGTTTGTTTCTGTTCGCCTTCAGGTCTTTGACGTTATGTTCCGTGTTCACCAGTTGTCTACGTCTCGGATGTCTCCCCCTGTCCTGTGATTCACCATTAAAACCCCTGTTTCATGATGTCAGGTGAAAGCGTCCTTCATTCTTCGTTCCTCGTCACTCTCCGTCCTCCCTTCCGTGGCACCTGCCTCGTCATGCCCGCATGAGGACGTGACACTTAGCTGCCCTTTCATCATCCCCAGGAAAAATCAGGCCCAATTCACACATTCATCAGGTTGGCCACATTTAACATTCATCTCTTCCCTCTATAATGGACATTTACAACACACACTGCATCAGAAAAGCCATTGTGAAGGACTCTACACATCCCTCAGATGCAATCTTCACCCTCCTACCATCCGGTAAAATGTACTAAAGCATTCAGGCACTCACTGACTTTGCAACAGCTTCATTCCACAGGCCATCAGACATCTGAACACTCAGGGACTAACCCCTCTGGACTGACACACTCACACACACAATCATACTACCTCTGTTATGTTGTAATATTATCCATCTGTAATATTATCTAATGCACCATTCCATTTTGCACAACAATATTTGCACTATTTTACTTTACACATTTATTATTCATTTCACCTGTTTAGCACTGTCTGTCACATTGTTGTGTACATGTTTTTTGTTAAATGTTATTCTTGCAATGCCTGTGTCCCATTTGCTGTTTATGTAGCCCAGTTTGTGTGTGATACACATGCACTTTATGTCAGTATGTAACTCTAACCAGTTTCCGGAGAAATGTTATTACATTCCCCTATGTACTGTCTAACACGTATAAAGCTGAAATGACAATAAAATCTTCAACTTTAACTTCAACATGCTTCATTCTCACACTGTGTATGAAATAAATCATTTGTGTATTTTCAGTTCATAACCCTGTGACGGCCAGGGGCCATAGGGCAATCACAGGAGGTGCTCCTGCATCTGATTATGGAGTCCTGTGTCCATCCCAAAAGTCCTGTGTCCTTCCCAAATGAAGCCAATTAGGCTTGATGGACCAGCACTCCATAAGAACCTTTAGGCAGCACCCAGTAGGTGTTGCGACATTACTGTAGACCTTTCTGTTTCCTTTTGGCCCTCGTGCCATTTTGTGTTTATTAATAATTCATTTTGAAAATGTACTTGCCTGAATAACCTGTATTTTACTTTACTTTACTTTATTTAGCAGATGCTTTTATTCAAAGCGACTTACAAGAGGAAGACACCAGCAATTCTCGTTCGATTTCTATAGAATATTGAATTTACAAACTAAGAGCCCCAATGAATTTTTTGGGGGGCTGCGGGTGGGGGCCCCTGATGAGGGAGGGGGGGTGGGGAAGCAACGGAGCTGGGTCCTCCAGTAGCTGGTATGGAGGGCAGGCCAGGCATGGGTCTGCGTCCGCCTCCAGGGGTGGAGCGCCATAGAGCCCCCTGGTAGGCATGAGGACCCAGCTGAGACAGGCAGGAAGAGGGGCTGGCTTGTCCCAATGGACGCAGAAGGGGCTAGCCGGATATTCTGGCAATGCCCCCACCTTGGCACCAGGGACGTGCAGTGAGAGGGGCTGCATTTTCCCAGAAGGCATTTGCCTGGAGTGCTGGGAACGGTCACCGGAGGCTCTGGGACCACCTCCCTGCGTGGTGCAGGGAGGGAAGCTGTCCGCTCTGCCAGCGGGGACGCGCAGCGAGAGTGGCTGCATGGTCCCAGAAGGCACCAGCCTGGGGCTCTGGGACCACCTCCCTGCGTGGTGCAGGGAAGGACACAAGAGGTGTCAGAGGAGACGTGCGGAGACAGGGCCCGCACGTACCCGGAAGGATCGGCCCTGATTTTTGTGTGCAGGTCCGAGGGTCCGGGGCCGCCATGCGGGACCATGCTGGGGAGCCAGCCCGAGGGACCGGGCTGCCATGCGGGACCACGCCGGGGAGCCACGCACCTTTAAAAGACTGTAACTCCGCCCCTTCTGCAGCTCCAACATTTTCGAGGACTCTGTCCGTGAACTTTGGTTTCTGTTGTGAACCAGTTTTGGAGTTCTGACAACCGCCACACGCCTGCGGGCAAGTTTATGTTCTCCCCTTTGTTTAAACTGTTTTTGGCCACTGAACCGTGTTTATTTGTGTTTATTATTTGTAATAAAATCCTGTTTCCCGAATGTCCCCCCGCTGCGCTTCCCTCCTCTGTCAGCTCACCGTCTTAACATTTATTTTTAATATAATTTAAATTATAAGAATAAAGATGTGATACCTGGAGGTTTATTATTATTCTTGATTAATTAATTAATTTACAATAAAGTTGCATAACAGACCTAATGATGACTTTCATATACAAACAACCACTGAATTTGCAGAAGATGACACAGTACTGAGAGACTGTGTTTTTATAAAATATAATATATATAATATAACTAACACTGTATTATTTTTATTCTAGATTATTTAAACCTAGAAATTACAGACTTTTGACTTTGAAACTGGTAAGTCTAAGCACTCTTCATGTCAATTGAGTAAGCTCAATCCATGCAGTTAAATTGGCACCACAGCATTGACTTTGGGACAGAAAGAAATGGGTAACGCATTTCTACAGTGTTTTGCATGTTATGAGCTGGATGTCAGATGAATAAGGTGGCTCGGAAATTCAACTATTGCTGAAATCTAAAAATTGTTTCCCACAAAAATTAACACTAGCTTCTCTTTTGTTCTGTTGGCTCGTATCCTGCCCTTTCTCTGTTTCAGAGTTGGATTGCAGATAATCAGTCAATTGCAGAAAGCATCATTTATTCCAACTGAGAGGAGAAAGAAGCTTTTGCCAAAGATTTTCGCATGACAGAGGTTCATATAAAAAGATTTTGTCCCATAATTTGCTTGGCTTGGGTCAAGTCCAACAGTCAGGCAGTTTTATCTGAAGAGGCTTGGCAGCAGGACAGAGGAGGCGGCATTTATCCCACTCAAACACCCACTTCAATATGGTTTGCATTCTCGGTCCATATTGAGTTCGATGAATTATCAGATCAAAAGTCAAAGTGGATATTAACCCCTTCCCCAACACACAGACACTGCATGCTGGTCACAAACTTGTCCAGTTGAACTTGAAACATCCAGTATATTATCTGCATGTCATGTTCTGTATCATGTTTGGAGCACCCAAATTTCGTATTCCATCCTGAGATAATGGGTAATCCCGCTGGGCAAATAAATAGGTGGTAAAAGATATTGGATTTTTTTTTTGTTGTTGTTTCAGTCTTCTAAGAGGCCATGCTGTCCTTCGTTTAGCTGGATCTGGAAAAAGAGCTATGTTTTTCACCTCTTCAGTTCTTATGTTTATTGCATTGCACATCCTCACCATATATATTAATAATTCACAAGCTAAAAAATATCATTTTTATTATTTTCTCTATAAAAGCCCTGACTGGCAGGAGCAGAGCAAGTGGTTTCTCAGCTTCGAACTGACACAGATATGATCTTCAGAAAGGCCAAATTGGGATTATAAAGTAAGGTAAGAAAGAAAGAAAGGGTGGGGGGCAAGGGCAAGAGAGAGGACTGAGTTTCTGGCTGTCGTCCTACAACCACAAGCCTCCTCCGCTGGGGCTGAACTCCCCACCATCTACTTCAACACAAAGCAGCCTTTTATAGATTCTCTGCCCTACATCTGAAACTCCAGTAACCAGAAAGGTTTTTCTTACCAGTAATCTAAAGTTTCTACTGGCCAAACATGGACACATTTTTAATGTGTTTTGAACACAGAATTAACATTGCACCCAGCAAAAAAGATAAATATTTGACAAGCAAGCTGAGAGGTTTCAGTAAAGGTTTACTGGATCTGTATGTCTTTGTGGTGTTGTGCTGTTTTTGTTCTTCTTTTTAAAAACCATACTAAAATTCACAATATTCAACCCAATTCGCAGCATACAGCTCCAGCATCCAACCCAGAACACAGCACCCTGTTAATGAAGAAAAATAATTGTATATAAGATTTATTTCTTATATAGCCCAAAATCACATACAGTATGTCTCAATGGGCTTTGACAGGCCCTACAGTTGACACCCCCTCACTTGACCCTTCTGCAAACAAGGAAAAACTCCACGGAAAAAAAAAAACTCTAGGACAGAGAGGAAAAAAAGAAAGGAAGAAACCTTGGGAAGGAGTGATACAGAGAGGGTCCCCCTTCCAGGGTAGAGTGAGCCTGCAAATGGTGTCAGTGCAGGGCTGGTGATGATTTGTACAATATAGGTAGGTGAGTTGGAACAGGAGTGTAGCCATGGAAATGCCGCGGAGAGGGAGCTCTGGCTCCGTGGGGAGTTGCGGGGAAGGAGGCGAGGGAGAATGTCTGGGATGGCAGGAAGGTGGGGTAACATGGGCAATCGTCTTAGCAAAAGGGACAGGCAAACTCAAGATCAATGGAGGGCGAAGGTCGTGGTCACAAGGCAAAATCCGTTAGGCGATCGTCGTAACAACTCACCTACAGACAAAGCTTGAGGTCAGGGACAGGCAAAAGTAATGGTTACAAGTTATGATCAGTCAAGCATGGGTAAGGAAGGCTAGCGTCTCTGGGAATAAATTCAATTACACAAAATCCCGGTTAACAAAATCTGCACATTAATTATTATTTTTCTGGGACTTCATTTCTCATGATTCCATGCTGTCAATTTAAGCGATTGCATCGCTTCATTCTTTCCTTCTTCCCGGTGAAGTGATGGCTCAGCATCTTTTGTCACCTTGTCTTTATTAAATTTTTTTGCCTATATTCTTATGTTAATGGTTGGTTATTTTTGTTTTGAACATTTTCATATTTCATCTACATTATATTTAGTGTGAACATGTCTGTTTGCCATGTACGTTCTGCACCCTTCCATTTCCCATGCCGGAGCAGGAGCAGAGGTAACTTTTGGCTGGAAACCTAAATAAACAAGACTGTAGAGATTGTCCCAATGAACATGACTGCGTCATCATTCGCCGGACATCCACACACCAGAGACCAGATACAGTACAATGCAGAGATATATTTCTTTGTTTGAAAACAGCAACCAATAGAAACCATCTAGCAACTGTGGTAAAAGTGTGAACATTGCTGCTTTCATTTCATCTGAGTGAAATGTTTGCTTTAATTGACAGAACAAATAATTTTCAGATGACTGCTTTTGAGGTAAAAGTTTATGATTTGCAAAGGTAAGTTAGATGTTAAGATATAGTGTTTAAACCTTTATGTTGTTTAAACTTTTAAGGCAATGAGGGAACATTCAATGAAATGGGTTTAAGCAACTGAGAGAGCTGTAAAATCACAGGACGTGCTTGGACATGCTTGGACTTTAATAAAACTCGACAGCCGGTAATGATGTTAGTTAAATAAAATTTCAGCACTACCCTATAACAGAACCTGATCTTCACCCATGACCTGCTCTTCACCCTTTGCATCAATAACCCCCAGCTTATTTGTAACTCATCTTTGTTCAGCTTCTAATAAGCACCAAACAAAGGCAGAACTATGCTGTTGACTTTTCCACCCTGTTGCACTGCCTCAGGTGTGTGAAAGAGGATTCATTAAAAGGAGGAAAACCTGTGGACGGGAAGTGATTAACCAAGAGAAAGATTCCTTGTCTCATCTTGTCTCATCTGCATCCTGTCTATACAGAAGAGTTAATCAGTGACAGCTTTTAGTGAACAAGCTGCAGTAGTGTTCCTTTTTCTAAATTTGTTTCTTCACTTTTGTGAAAACTATTCTTGAGTTAATTGGACAAGTTCAGGAACAACAGATCACCAATCTGAATTTTTTAGAGATTATGTTTGTGATGTATGATGACAGTGCCATGAAGTTTTATTATGAGGACAGAAATTAGAGATAAGGAGGGAGTAGAAAGGATCTTGTGCTCAGTGATGCCAGACTGAGTGGTTATGTATTTAATGTTTAGGAGAAAATTACTTTTTGGATCAATACGGATGCATCTCATTTTAAACTTCATTCATAAAAATATCATTTTGGGTGACAGAATTATAAAAGGTAGTTTGTTTCTCCTCTTCAAGATGCACATATTTAGCAAGCAGCCTTATTCCTAACTGTCATTTCTAACTACAGGGAGTGCAGAATTATTAGGCAAGTTGTATTTTTGAGGAATAATTTTATTATTGAACAACCATGTTCTCAATGAACACAAAAACTAATTAATATCAAAGCTGAATGTTTTTGGAAGTAGTTTTTAGTTTGTTTTTAGCTATTTTAGGGGGATATCTGTGCAGGTGACTATTACGGTGCATAATTATTAGGCAAAAAACAAATATATACCCATTTCAATTATTTATTTTTTTTTAGTGAAACCAATATAACATCTCCACATTCACAATATACATTGACATTCAAAAACAACAAAAACAAATCAGCGACCAATATAGCCACCTTTCTTTGCAAGGACACTCAAAAGCCTGCCATCCATGGATTCTGTCAGTGTTTTGATCTGTTCACCATCAACATTGCGTGCAGCAGCAACCACAGCCTCCCAGACACTGTTCAGAGAGGTGTACCGTTTTCCCTCCTTGTAAATCTCACATTTGATGATGGACCACAGGTTCTCAATGGGGTGAACAAGGAGGCCATGTCATTAGTTTTTCTTCTTTTATACCCTTTCTTGCCAGCCACGCTGTGGAGTACTTGGACGCATGAAAATCATGTTTTTCTTGAAGGATGCAGACTTCTTCCTGTACCACTGCTTGAAGAAGGTGTCTTACAGAAACTGGCAGTAGTTTGACTCCATCCTCAACCCGAAAAGGCCCCACAAGCTCATCTTTGATGATACCAGCCCAAACCAGTACTCCATCTCCACCTTGCTGGCGTCTGAGTCGGACTGGAGCTCTCTGCCCTTTACCAATCCAGACACGGGCCCATCCAGACTCACTCTCATTTCATCAGTCCATAAAACCTTAGAAAAATCAGTCTTGAGCTATTTCTTTGCCCATTCTTGACGTTTCAGCTTGTGTGTCTTGTTCAGTGGTGGTCGTCTTTCAGCCTTTCTTACCTTGGCCATGTCTCTGAGTATTGCACACCTTGTGCTTTTGGGCACTCCAGTGATGTTGCAGCTCTGAAATATGGCCAAACTGGTGGCAAGTAGCATCTTGGCAGCTGCACGCTTGACTTTTCTCAGTTCATGGGCAGTTATTTTGCACCTTGATTTTTCCACACGCTTCTTGTGACCCTGTTGACTATTTTGAATGAAACGCTTGATTGTTCGATGATTACGTTTCAGAAGCTTTGCAATTTTAAGAGTGCTGCATCCCTCTACAAGATATCTCACTATTTTGGACTTTTCGGAGCCTGTCAAGTCCTTCTTTTGACCCATTTTGCCAAAGGAAAGGAAGTTGCCTAATAATTATGCACACCTGATATAGGGTATTGATGTCATTAGACCACACCCCTTCTCATTACAGAGATGCACATCACCTAATATGCTTAATTGGTAGTAGGCTTTCGAGCCTATTCAGCTTGGAGTAAGACAACATGCATGAAGAGGATGATGTGGACAAAATACTCATTTGCCTAATAATTCTGCACTCCCTGTAGAATTAACCTGTTACCATGGGGATTCTCACCTCTTCCTATTGACTGTGAGCCTTACATTACATTCCACTCTGGAATTCTGGAGAGAAGTTTAGTGTCAGGAGTTTAGCAGGGTGCACCACATGTGTGTGTGCGTGTGTGTGCATGTGTATTTCGTTGTGCGCACCGTGTGCTGTGTATCACAATGACAATTATTTTACTTTCACTTTCAATTTCACGAAACACAGTTGGCTATGAGCACTTAATTGAGGAAGGTATCGGAAAACAGTACACCACTGCAATGTAATGCTGAACCATGTTTCACTGCACAGCATCACCCATTTGCACACAACAGTCAACTTTTCCCACCAGCAGCCTATTGTCCCTTCAGGTTGTATTACACAGTGAGTATGTAGCTGCACAGAGACAGGCCCAAGGCACCACTGACCCCAGAGAGTCGTATGTCTTCTGAACTGCATTTCTACACATTAAGTTGAAGCTCATTTAATGTGTCTGTCTTCCCTTCCTCTTTATGACTGTTTTTACTGGCAGACTCAAATATTTGTGCTCACAACAGCAGCTCAGAGCGGCTGCGTGCCTCCTGTTCATTCCATATTCCTCAAGAAGCAGTCTGTCCAGCAGCGACTGAGAGAAAAAGTAGACAGAGTCTGTGCCTATGAACCCCGCAGCAGTGTACTTTATGAGTTGATTTATGTCATCAATGCCATCATCAATGTCATCATTTACTCCATTATTGCAAGTTGGTCAGCTGAAGGAAAAATAGACAACAGCAGCCATTAAAATGAGATCCGTCTCACACACACACACACATATATACTCCTATCTAAGTTCACCGTTAATTGGTTCTAGAATGTAGTTTTGTAGTGTATAAGTGCACACCTTTGCAGGGGAGGCAACCATAATGCCACTTTATTAGGTCTGACAGATCTGTTACACTGTGCTTTACTTTAGTTCACATTTACTTCCATGTGAGCTGTGCCCTTATGTGGTTATGCACAATTTAATAGTTGTGTAACAATATTTCACTTGTTACAATTTGAAATTACAGCCACCTTGTCAAAAAATAAGATGGTGTTAGCTTTAATGAATCTGAGCTTTATTATTTATGTATTTCAAACTGAAATGAGTCTGGCATCAACAATTAATTTTTTAAAATGTAATGCAAAATGCAGTAATGCTGATTTAAAAACAATTCATATGAACATGAGATTTTTGGAGATGTGACATACTGTATCTATTGATTGTTTTTCATGTTTTTCTCCTTTTACTGTGGGCATTTTCACCAGAACGAGAACATCAGGCCTTACATTACATTTCACTCTGGATCCAAAGAACAACAGGAATTAAAGAATACAGGAGTGAAGGGTCCATGGGGGGAACATTATACGTCCATAAGTTTTCTCTAAGGGTCACTAAGAATTAAATTACTTATCAGTACTTTGTTTATTATGAATTTTCATGCCAGCACTCCCTTTTTCCCCATTTAATTAATTTGATGACTTTTTTCTTGTTGTGGCCTTTATGATGAGATCTGAGAAGCTCTTTTCTGAGCTGAGGATTCAGGTTTAAGGAATCATTGGCTGAAATTTAAATCAGTAGCATGCTTTAATGTTGGTTTTGTAGAAATTAAATTTTAACTAAATGTTAAGATTTCGTACTATTTTAGTGAACATACTATTTATTGTTTGAATGTGACAACAATTGTATAACAATCACTGGAAAGATGCAGCATGAAACAAAGCTTGGCCACGCCCAATGTCTCACCCACAAAGACCATGTTGACATTCCTGAGCACTAGGCCTAATGCAAACACACTGGGCCTCTGGGCAGAATGTGGGGGGCTGGGCAGGGGCCTTTCAGGAAAGGGCACGTCCCAATGCAGGTTTAAGAAATATATATTTTTGTCCATTGGCATACATTTAAATAATCAACTAAAAACTGACATGAATCTACTAGTATACATTTCGACCCTATTAGCAAGTGAAAATTCTGCTCCATGGAGCACATGGAGACTTTCACCTGTCCTGTAAATTCAGACTCATAAGATATGGAAATTTGAGATTTTGACCATCATTAGCCCATAATTAAATTTAAAACATGAGTTCAAACATGAATACATATATCAAGATATGAGAAAAACATACTCTGGTTGAATTTCAACATGAACACAAAGCCTGAACAATGTTGCTATAGTGCAGGTGAGTATACAGAGCCCCTTACCACCCACCTTTTACCTTTAATGATGGGTTTGACTCACTTCGAGTTTATTATGAAAACTGGAGAGCACACTATTATTTCTTCCTTCTCCAAGCTCTGTTGAAAGTTCCGGAGACATGAGAGAACCTGCTAAATGATATGATTTTTTATAAAAGTTTCTAAAAATGTATAAATCTTGACCAGACCAGTATTATAAATGTCAATGAGATGACATCGGTGGTCTCTTATAACCGTTGCATACCCAAAAGATCTAAAGATGCGTACGCCTCTTCCTACGCATACATTGCGATCTTTCAAAGATGACGGAAGAATGTGTGCATATTTACACAAACTCTGAGGCATGTGTGTGAACATTTGGGGATGGGAATTGCGACCGTGGCTGAAGAGGGTGAGCAAAAATGTGAGTGGCATAAGTACTTATATAATAATTCCTTCTTCTAGTGAGTAATACACAGTACTTTTAAATGCACTTTTCTGTCAAATTGTGAAACATATCATTCAAATCAGATTTTAACTTAATCTACACTTTTAATCTGTGCACCACAGCTGTTGAAACGTAAATGAATGTATTTATGTAAATACAAAACGTGCATTCTATAAATGTGCAAGTTACATATGACGCTCACATGATCCTGACAAACGTGTTTGCAAGAAAACACTGTGTAATTTCTAACTATTCATTGTTCATGTACTGAATCTTTTTTTTTTATTAAATGCAGGTGACAACAGCTACCCTCTCAAGCACTGGCTCCTTACTCCCTTTTCAAACCCCCAAGAATGCAAAGGAAATCACTTTAACAATCAGCCCTCACCACCTCAGGTAGCAGACACACTCTTTCAATCCACTGCAATTTTTTTTTTTATGATCACTTTTAAATCTAACCTTTTTTTGGGCACCGTATAGTTTGCAGCACTCACTTTATTCACAGCATTCATCACCTGTTTGTTTGTGACCCCGCTACAGTGACCACCAAACAAAAAAAATCAGCTTTCCACTTCACCCACAAGCACATCTATTTCAGTTTCAGTTATCAGGGTTTAAAAGAAGAAAGTTGGTGAGCATCCACTGTCTAATGTCCATCAGACAATTGTCTATTCTGTTCAGCTGCTGCATCTCATCTGGCATTGCTGATAGATACAGCTGTGTGTTGTCAGCGTAGCAATGAAAGCTAATGCCGTGTTTGCGAATGACGTCAACTAAAGGTAACATGTGTAGGGAAAATAGTAACGGACCAAGGACAGAACCTTGTGGAACACCAAACTCTACTTTACTATGTGAAGACGAATCACCATTGGTGTCCACAAACTGATACCGATCGGTCAGATATGATCTGAACCATACAAGAGCTGTTCCCTCAATCCCAACAACATTCTCAAACCTGGCAAGGAGAATCGTGTGATCGATAGTGTCAAATGCTGCACTCAGGTCAAACAGGACAAGCAGCGAGATGCGTCCCTGATCAACAGCAGGTCATTAATCACTTTAACCAGCGCTGTCTCAGTGCTTTGATGAGGTCTAAATCCCTATTGATATAATTCATGGATATTGTTACTGTCTAGGCATGCACTCAGCTGCTGGGCTACGACTTTTTCTAAAAAATTTTATATAAACGGAAGGTTGGATATTGGTCTATAATTTGAAAGCTGACTGCGATCAAGATCTAGAGATTAGATAATTTAATGTAATCTCTATTCGTAACTATTTTAGTATTAAAGAAATTCATAAAATCGTCGCTACTATCAACAACAACAACATTTATTTCTTATATAGCCCAAAATCACATACAGTATGTCTCAATGGGCTTTGACAGGCCCTACAGTTGACACCCCCCACACTTGACCCTTCTGCACACAAGGAAAAACTCCACACAAAAAAAAACTCTAGGAGAGAAAAAAAAAGAAAGGAAGAAACCTTGGGAAGGAGTGATACAGAGAGGGACCCCCTTCCAGGGTAGAGTGAGCCTGCAAATGGTGTCAGTGCAGGGTTGAGGATGATATAATAATAAGTCCTACAGTTGTAGGGTTGGAGAAGTCCAGAATGTAGTCCAGTGTCATGGTCTAGATTATGTGTCCATAATGATGCTACTGGTCCACTTGAAGATCCCTGAAGCTGTAGTTGTAATGGTGGTGGTGGCTGTGGTGACCCTCTGGTTGTTTCATGCTATGTCCTCGTTTAGCAGTTGTTAGGAACCAGGATTTATTTGCTGGTCTCTTCACTGGGGTCTGCCAGTAGTCTGGGCGCTTGATTCCGTGTCTCGGAGAAAACAAACAGAAGCAGCGGCAGACGGTTTCACTGTATGACCGATACTGAAATATGTGGTTATAGTGGTATATTGGTGCTACAGTGGCCCGGTACCCTAACTAGGACAGCCTAGCTATGGTGAATTTATCTTTGTCTGTGTCTAACAGGGGGACTCTGTGATAGGTTTTGAGATTGGATTTAAACACTGAGACTGTGTCTGAATCCCGGACACTGACAGGCAAGCTGTTCCACAACTGCGGAGCTCTATAGGATAAGGATCTGCTCCCAGCTGTGACCTTCTGCACCTTTGGTACCAGTAGTGACCCCGCACCCATTGATCAAAGGGGGCGTGGCGGTTCGTAAAGAACCAAAAGTTCACTCAGGTACTGATGATGATATTGAGTGGTAGTATCCGTTTCTGCCTGTCAGTGTCCGGGATTCAGACACAGTCTCAGTGTTTAAATCCAATCTCAAAACCTATCACAGAGTCCCCCTGTTAGACACAGACAAAGATAAATTCACCATAGCTAGGCTGTCCTAGTTAGGGTACCGGGCCATTGAACGAAGGGGGCGTGGCGGTTCGTAAAGAACCAAAAGTTCACTCAGGTACTGATATTGAGTGGTAGTATCCGTTTCTGTCTTATTCCTGGTAATCTTGACTATAGTGTTAAACAGTAATCTGGGATTATTTTGGTTTTGTCTATTAACGAGAGAGAGATAAATTGATCGAGCTGTGCTAAGAGCCTTCTTATAGTTAAGTAGGCTCTCCTTCCACGCTGTTCGAAAACGTTTAATTTACTTACGCCATTTACGTTCTAATTTCCGGGCAGTCTTCTTAAACGAGCGTGTGTGATCATTAGATTAGATTCAACTTTATTGTCATTACACATGTACAAGTACAGGGCAACGAAATGTAGTTTAGGTCTAACCAGAAGTGCAATAAGCAGCAAGTGCAGGATACAGTTCAAATAAGTTAAGTTATATATATATACATAAAGTGATATGTGCTATACATAAAGTGATATGTGCAGTACAAAGTGATATGTGCAGTACAAAGTGATATGTGCAGTACAAAGTGATTATCAAGAGTGTATGGGGGGGGCAGAGGAGTTCAGCAAGGAAACAGCTCTGGGAAAAAAGCTGTTCCTAAGTCTGCTGGTTCTTGTCCGTGGTAGCCTGAACCGTCTGCCTGAAGGCAGAAGAGAGA